>NW_027597933.1:0-59869 GCF_964194155.1 Cetorhinus maximus
TGCTGTAGTTCTGTAATGAAGGACGATTTTGGAGGTAACCATTTTAAAAATTCAATTGTTATTACTGAGAGGATTTGCTCAATGTTTTAGCAGAATCAACTAGCCTATAAATAAGGAATAAAATATATTTCTCAAGTCGTGACTCTGTCAGTGTCCTACATAAGAAAAAAATCTAGTGAGGCTGTGAAGCCTCTTATTTGTAACTTGAGCCTGGTCAAACATTCTACCTCCCACGGATTCTCAGCCTTCGCCAATTCATACTCATTGCTGAAAAGCAATTAAAGCTAGAAAGGCAAAAATTTCAAGTGTAATTGTGATTATGGTGTCAGTATGGATAAACATGACAACTTAATTGTTCATTGAACTGCTCATCTGTTGTGGTCACGATCAATTACATTAAATGCTGAAACGTGACCAATTAGGTCACATGATTCAGATTTTTAAAATTTCACTATTGCAAATACAACCAATGTAAGACACCTGTTTAAAAGTTCTGTCTTAATAGAAAAAATACCTGCTACATAAGTGTGATCTGGAATACTAAATTACACCAACTTTTGTGGATTATTAATTACCTCACATTTCTGTCAGAGCTATCACTTCAACATACTTAAGATGTTCCAGCATCTTTTATCTAAGAAAGAAGATGGACATGCAGCAAACGAATCCATTTCAGATGGGGTGTCTTTTGCTGATGGCTGGCTGGAGAGGCCAATCCTGAAGAGGCATATTCTACCACGTGCTGCACATGAAGCTACATTTGATGTTGTGGGTTATCATTTTCAACTTTAATGTCTGTTGCCAAACTCTAGCCACTGGTCATCATGGTGGTGCACGCCAGCCCACAGGTGTTGCCATTTTCCTTTGTTGTCAGCTAGTGACTCCCCGGTGCAATAATTGATGTAAAGAGCCTTTAATGTCAAACTTGCAGGTATCCCTGAACTGGAGCTTTGGGCATCCTACTTGTCTGGCTCCGGCTACCTCACCATACAGAAAATCTTTGTATGTGACTATCCTCCATCCTGTGGATATGTCTAAGCCAATGAAGCTGTCTCTGTTTGATGAATGCTAACAGGCTTGGGGGTTCTGCCTTTGAGGGGACTGCTATTTTCATGAATTTTGTTCTGCCAGGATATACCCATAATGTGCCGCAGACAGCGAAGATGGAAGTTGTGTTGCTCTTCTTGATGTAAGTCGGCCATGCTTCACAGTCATACAACAAAGTACTGGGAATACAGGTCTTATTAGCCACCAGCTTGGTTCTAAGGGTCAGCTAGATGTTATCCCATGAGCATTTTGAGTCAGCCAAAGGTGGTGGCTGCTTTCCCTATGTATCAAGTTCTGCATCGAAGGACAGATTGTCTGTCACAATGGATCCAAGGTAGCAGAATTTGCTAACCACTTCCAGCGAAGTGTTATTTTGTATGATCAGGGGTGGAGGTGCAGCACCTTGTCCCTTGACCATGGTTTTATTGGTGCTTACAGCCAGGGAGAACAAGTTATAGGTATGGGAAAGACAGTCCATGAGTCTTTGTAGTTGGGTTTCCGTATGGGTGATGAGCACAGCATCATCAGTGTAGAGTTCTCTGATCAGGAGTTTTTGTCATCATAGTGTTTTTGTCTTCGCTTTCAGTTTTTATAGATTGTAGAACTTGCCGTCTGACCTAGTATGTAAGTAGACTCCATCCATATCATAGCTTGGAGAAGACGCCGCCAAACAGAGTGGGGGCTAGGACACATCGCGTTCCATTCTGCACTCAAACTGTTGGAAGTGGAGCCATCAAACTGTAAAGTGCAGTGCATGATTTCATGGAAGGACTGGATGAGACTGAGGAGCTTTTGTGGACAGCTAACTTTCCCCAAAATCTTACAGAATCCTGCCCTGGTGATGGTGTTAAATGTCTTGGTGTGATCTACAAAAGAAAGATAAAGAGGTATACTCTGTTCCCTACAGTTCTCTTGTAGCTGGTGTATGGAGAAGATCATGTCCACGATAGATCTGTTGGCATGGAAACTGCATTGTGCTTCTGGGTACACTATGTCTGCAAGTCTTAAAAGTATGACCCTAGCAAAGGCCTTCCCTGTGATGCTAAGCAGTGAGATGCCCCTGTAGTTGTTGCAGTCTCCTCTGTCGCCTTCGTTATAGTGAGATGATTTTTGCATCATGCATCTCCTGTAGAACGGAGTCTACGTTCCAGCAGAGAAGGAAAAGGTCATAAAGATGTGGTAATAGACAGGACTTTCCATGCTTGAACAGTTTGGCTGGGATTCCATCCTGGCTGGGTGTCTTTCTGTTTGCTGAGCAGTTTATGGTCTTCTGGAGCTCAAATGATCAGGGTTCTTCATCTAACTCATCCATGACAGGTAGCTGCAGGAGCGCGGCAAGTGCAGACTTGGAAATTTCTGTCTCACAACAGTACAGCTCACAGTAGTGTTCAGCCCAGCAGGACATCTGTTTACTTCTGTTGGTGAGTCCTCATCTGCTGACTTCCTGTGGGGGCAACTTTGATGGAAGGACCAAATGACCCCTTGATCCTTTCATACATATCTTTTAGATTTCTACTATCACTGGCAGTTTGGATTTATTGACATAAGCTGATCCAGTGTTCAACTGTGCAGTACCTCCCTATCTTTTGCATGGTTGTCTTGGCTACTTTCAGGTTGTGCAGTGTTTTCGCTGTTGGATTTATGTTGTGCATCATGTAGGTTTTTTTTGCATCAATAACAGCTGTCATTACTTATAAGAGCAAAGAAACATGTCAAACCAGCACAGGCACAATGCGCCGAATGGTGGCCCCCTGCACTGTATGATTGCAAGATGAGCACATCCCATTGTGTCAACAATGCAACTTCATTCAACATATGTCCACCACCTTGCAATACTATAAGACGTAGGAGCAGAAATTAGGCCATTCGGCCCATTGAGTCTGCTCCGCCATTCAATCATGGCTGATAAATTTCTCAACCCCATTCTCCCGCCTTCTCCCCGTAACCTTTGATCCCCTTACCAGTCAAGAACCTATCTATCTCGGTCTTAAATACACTCAATGACCTGGCCTCCACAGCATTCTGTGGCAATGAATTCCATAGATTTACCACTCTCTGGCTAAAGAAGTTTGTCCTCATCTTTGTTCTAAAAGGTCTTCCTTTTACTTTGAGGCTGTGCCCTCAGGTCCTACTCTCTTCTACTAATGGAAACATCTTCCCCACGTCCACTCTATCCAGGCCTTTCAGTATTCTGTAAGTTTCAATCAGATCCCCCCTCTTCCTTCTAAACTCCATCGAGTATAGACCCAGAGTCCTCAAACGTTCCTCATATGTTAAGCCTTTCATTCCTGGGATCATTCTCGTGAACCTCCTCTGGACCCTCTCCGGGGCCAGCACATCCTTCCTGAGATACAGGGCCCAAAATTGCTCACAATATTCTAAATGTGGTCTGACCAGAGCCTTATAAAGCCTCAGCAGCACATCCCTGCTCTTATATTCTAGTCCTCTCAATAAATGCCAACATTGCATTTGCCTTCCTAACTACCGACTCAACCTGCAAGTTAACCTTAAGAGAATTCTGGACTAGGACTCCCAAGTCCCTTTGCACTACAGATTTCTGAATTCTCTCTCCATTTAGAAAATAGTCTATGCCTTTATTCTTCCTACCAAAGTGCATGACCTCACACTTCCCCACGTTGTATTCCATCTGCCACTTCTTTGCCCATTCTCCTAACCTGTCCAAATCCTTCTGCAGCCCCCAGCCTCCTCAATACTACCTGTCCCTCCACCTATCTTTGTATCATCTGCAAACTTAGCCAGGATGCCCTCAGTTCCTTCATCTAGATCATTAATATATAAAGTGAAAAGTTGTGGTCCCAACACTGACCCCTGCGGAATTCCACTAGTCACCGGCCGCCATCCTGAGAAGGACCTCCTTATCCCCACTCTCTGCCTCCTGCCAGACAGCCAATCTTCTATCCATGCTAGTACCTTGCCTCTAACACCATGGGCTCTTATCTTACTGAGAAGCCTCCTGTGCGGTACCTTGTCAAAGGCCTTCTGGAAGTCCAAGTAGATAACATCCATTGGCTCTCCTTTGTCTAACCTACTCAAAGAATTCTAACAGATTTGTCAGGCATGACCTCCCCTTGATGAAACCATGCTGACTTTTCCCTATTTTACCACGCACTTCCAAGTATTCTGAAATCTCATCCTTAATAATGGACTCTAAAATCTTACCAACGACCGAGGTCAGGCTAATCGGCCTATAATTTCCCGTATTTTGCCTCACTCCCTTCTTAAACAGGGGGGTTACATTAGCGATTTTCCAGTCCTCTGGGACCCTCCCTGACTCCAGTGATTCCTGAAAGATCACCACTAATGCCTCTACTATCTCTTCAGCTATCTCCTGCAGAACTCTGGGGTGTAATCCATCTGGTCCAGGTGATTTATCCACCTTCAGACCTTTCAGTTTTCCTAGCACCTTCTCCTTAGTAATGGCCACCATACTCACCTCTGCCCCCTGACTCTCTTGAACTTTGGGGATGTTACTCGTGTCTTCCACCGTGAAGACTGATGCAAAGTACCTATTCAGTTCCTCCGCCATTTCTTTGTTCCCCACTACTACTTCTCCAGCGTCATTTTCCAGCGGCCCAATGTCCACTTTTGCCTCTCTCCTACCGTTTATATATCTAAAAAAACTCTTGCAATCTTCTTTTATATTACTGGCTAGTTTACCCTCATATTTAATCTTCTTCCTTATTTCTTTTTTAGTTGTCCTCTGTTGGTCTTTGTAGGCTTCCCAATCCCCTGGTTTCCCACTGCTCTTCGCCACATTGTATGCTTTCTCTTTAGCTTTTATGCTGTCCCTGACTTCCCTTGTCAGCCATGGTTGCCTCGTCCTCCCTTTAGTATGCTTCTTCTTCCTAGGGATGAATTTTTGCTGTGTCTCCCAAATTACTCCCAGAAACTCCTGCCATTGCTGTTCCACTGTCTTTCCTGCTAGGCTCATCTCCCAGTCAATTCTGGCCAGCTCCTCCCTCATGCCTCTGTAGTTGCCTTTATTCAACTGTAATACCGTTACATCTGATTCCAGCTTTTTCCTCTCAAATTGCAGGGTAAATTCTATCATATTATGGTCACTTCCTCCTAAGGGTTCCTTCACCTTAAGCTCCCTTATCAAATCTGCCTCATTACACATCACTAAATCTAGAATTGCCTGTTCCCTAGTGGGCTCCACCACAAGCTGCTCCAAAAAGCCATCTCATAGACATTCCACAAATTCCTTTTCTTGGGATCCACTACCAACCTGATTTTCCCAGTCTACCTGCATATTGAAATCCCCCATGATCACTGTAACCTTGCCTTTCTTACACACCTTTTCTATCTCCCGGTGTATCTTGTGCCCCACATCCTGACTACTGTTCGGAGGCCTGTACATAATTCCCATTATGGTTTTTTTTACCTTTGCTTTATCTCCTGAATGAGGTGGAAATCAAATCTTGTGGCCAATTTAGGAAATTTCTCCTTGGCTCTCTAAGGCAGATATGGAGTTAGTGTGAGATCCTACTTAAACATGGGTATTTGTAAGTTAATATGGTGGTAGCACCTGCACTGATTTATGATACAGTGATGAGTGTGGATGAAAGCACTTGCAGCTTGGGCAGTGTAATTTACAGTAGCATGAAGACAATCACTAACCAATTAATATTTGCTCCCAAACCTTTGAGACAAAGAAACTATTTCCAAATTTTAAATGTCTTGAAGGTGTATGGGGGTTGCAAGAAAATTGCCTGATACTTGACTAAGAGAGTCAGTCAAGGAACACACCACTAAGATGTGAATGTCTTCAGATACATTGAGGTTTAATGCAAATACAAAGTGTAACTCAGCAAAAGAGTTGGTTTTGATGAGTAACACTATTCAGGAATTCTATGCAAGGCACAGCATCGACTGAGAAAGTGTTGGCCAAGCTGAAGTCTGGGTGGGAAGCTTTTTATTTCATGGGCTGAGAGCATTTCTGGCAAGGCCAGCATTTGTTGCCCATTCCTAATTGCCCCTTGTGAAGGTGGTAATGAGCCACAATTTTGAACCACTGCAGTCCAAGTGGTTTGGTACACCTGCAATGCTATTTGGAAGCAAGTTCCTGGTTATTGACCCAGTGCCAGTGAAGGAACGGTGATATATTTCCAATTCAAGATGGTGTGTGGCTTGGAGGGGAACTCCCAGATGGCGGTGTTCCCATGCATCCGCTGCTCTTGTCCTTCTAGATGATCGAGGTTGTGGTTTGGAAGGTGCTGTCAAAGGAGACTTGGCAAATTGCAGTGCGTCTTGCATATGACGACACATTGCCTCCAACACCAGCACACGGGCAGCAATGTTTAAGATAGTGGATGGAGTGCCGATCGAACTGGCTGCTTTATCCTGGATGGTGTTGAGCTTCTTGAGTTTTGGAGCTGCACTTCTCCAGGCATGTGAAGAGTATTCCATCGCACTCAAGCCATGTCTTCTAGATGGTGGATAAACTTTGGAGTCAGATGCGTGTAACTTGCTGCAAATTCCCATCCTCTGGCTTGCACTGTAGCCATAGTACTTATTTGGCAGATCCAGTTCAGCACCTGGCCAATGGTAACCCCCAGGACATTGATGGTGGGGATTCAGCAATGGTAATCTTTTGAATTTTACGGCAAGATAGTTAGATTCTCCCTCATTGGATATGGTCATTGCCCGGCACTTGGGTGTCAATTAAAATTCATGCCACACATCAGCTCCAGCCTGAATGTTGTCCATCTTGTGCTGCATACGGGCACAGATTTCTTCACTATCTGAGGAGTTGCCAATCATATTGCATGTTGTAGAATCACCAGGTAACAACCCCGCATCTCACTTTAAGATGAAGGGAAGGTCATTGATGAAGGAGCTGAAGATGATTGGGCCCAGGACACTACCTTGAGGAACTTCTGCAGCGATGTCCTGGGACTGAGATGATTGGCCTGCGACAACCACAGCCATCTTCCTTGGTGCTAGGTATGACTCCAACCAGTGTAAAGTTTTCCTTCTGATTCCCATTGACTTCAATTTTGTTAGGGCTGTTTGATGCCACACGCAGTCAAATGCTGCTTTAATGTCAAGCGCAGTCACTCCCACGTTATATCTGGAATTCAGCTGTTTTGTCCATGTTTGGACTAAGGCTGTAATGTGATCTGGATTTAAGTGGCTGTGCGGCCTTTATAAGGGAACAAATGATTGCAGCTAAAACTGTGATTGTCAGCTATTTTAAAGAAGGCTACCAGGAATACTTGTCAATGAAGTATATTATACAGGGATATGATTGATTCCTTGCTACATTGAAATGCAAGATTGTTGAAAGTATCCTTAAGGCTATGCTGAGCTATATGTCAATATTTCCAGATTTCAGCAAGATATGAAGGTCCTTCACTACGCTGGGTTCCTTAGAAATACATTTGCATACTAAGGGTAATGCTGAGGAACTGAACATTGATGATGAGATGGAGCAGTTTTAGGTATGAAGATTTCAGTATAGCCTTATGTATGCAACTATCAGTCCTCATTACTCCAAAGCCAATGGAGAAGTTGAAAGGGGAGCACAAGCTGCAAAAATCCAAGTTGAATGAAAGGATCATTTTCTAACCTTGTTTAAATCACATTAACTTCAATAGTGGCTACAGCAAAAGGTTAATGATGGCGGGGGGGGACAGATTTAAAAACAATGGTGTGACTTGCTAGAACACTGGTTCAGGTGAAGACTATCCCAATGGTACAGCTCCCACATTTCTGGTACTGGTGCCAGTGTCCCATGAATCGAAATCCATTTCTCCCACACCAATCTTTGAGCCACGCATTCAACTCTCTAATCTTATCTACCCTATACCAAATCATTTGTGGTTCAGGTAGTAATCCAGAGATTATTACCTTTGTGGTTCTTGTTAATTTAGTCCCTACTGCTCATAATCCTCTTTTCTAGAATATGTCATTGGTACCCACGTGGACCATGATAACTGAATCTTCCCCCTCGCAATGCATGTTTCTCACCAGCCCTGAGCAGATGTCCTGAACCCTGGCACCAGGCAGGCAACACAGCCTTCAGGACTCACGCTCTCGGCTGCAGAGAGCTGTGTCTATCCCCTGACTACACTACACTTGAATGGCTCCCTGCACCATTGTGCCAAGCTCAATTTGCTCTTCCACCTTGCAGCCCCCACTCTCATCCATACTGAGTTGAGGCTCCTCCACTTCTACCTTCTCAATCTGTATACCTGGCTCACTTGCAATCACAACCTCCTGTCCCTAACCACAGACCAAATTAGAAGACCCTAGCTTAAGGGTATGACTGCCTCCTGGAACAAAGTGACCAGGTAACTTTCCCCTCTCTGATGCATCGCAGTGGCTGAAGCTCAGCCTCCAGCTCATGAACTGAGCTGGAGCTCCTCAAGCCTGAAGCTTGATTGGCCTGCAACGACCATAGCCATCTTCCATGGTGCTAGGTATGACTCCAACCAGTGTAAACTTTTACTTCTGGTTCCCCTCTCCTCAAGCCACAGCCAATTACTGCAGATGTGGTTGCCGTGGATCACACTGGTGTCCACCAGCTCTTATATACTACAGTTGCAAATCACCAGACCTGTCATCCTTATTGTATTTTATTAACTAATTAATTATTTTAATCACATTTTAATACCTCCTTTTTAAAAAATTCAATTTATGGGATGCGAGCATCACTGGCTAGGCCAGCATTTATTGCCTGTCCCATCCCTAATTGCCCTTGAGAAGGTGGTGGTGAGCTGCTTTCTTGAACCGCTGCAGTCCCTGTGGTGTAGGCACACCTACTGTACTGTTAGGGAGGGAGTTCCAGGATTTTGACCCAGCGACAGTGAAAGGAACAGCAATATATTTCCAAGTCAGGATTCTGAGTGGCTTGGAGAGGAACTTCCAGGTGCTGGTGTTCCCATGAATCTGCATGTATAGGCCATGGGTTTGGAAGGTGCTGCCTGCTTGTGCTTATATTCTTATTATTTCAATTAATGTTCTACTAATTCTGATTAAAACTCTCTAAGATAAGAGAAAAAGGAAAATGCTCACCAACCAATCAATTACTTACCTCCTTTGTTGTAACGTAACACTTTGATTTTCTTTGGAATGCTCTGAACCCCCAGACTCACCCACCACTAGCTCTTCAAACTCTCGCTACTGTCTCTAGGTTACCCTCTATTTCCTGGAAGCAGCTCCAGCCACTGGAGACTGAAAAAAGGTAGGAAAAGGAGCACCTCTTTGCCCCTCTGTACCTAGTTCCCAGCATTGCCATGTTTTAAGCATAATCATTCCAATCTACACCCTAGAGGTGATAATCCTACCTATTAGCACAGGAACCATTCTGAGATGAGTTGAATTTACCCACTGGATTGTGTGGCAATGAGCGAGGGATTGAGAATAGTTGATCATAGAAGAGGGAAGAGTGGCAATCCACCAATAAACCCAATTTAGATTTAATTATTGGTTTAAAGAAGAAAAATGTAGCCAAAAGTTGTTAATTTTTGAAGAGTCACTTTCTTTTAGATATGTAAAAAATCTCAGTGAGCCACTGTAGACTTGTACAAACAAAAAAAATGTAGTTTTATTTGCTAAACCAGTTCTCTCACACACAAACCAGTGCAATATTATTGTAATCACAAAGACACACACACCAGTGCAATATTATTGTATTCACACACACACACCAGTGCAATATTATTGTATTCACACAAACCAGTGCAACATTATTGTATTCACACACACACCAGTGCAACATTATTGTATTCACACACACACCAGTGCAACATTATTGTATTCACACACACACCAGTGCAACATTATTGTATTCACACACACACCAGTGCAACATTATTGTATTCACACACACACACCAGTGCAACATTATTGTATTCACACACACACTAGCGCAACATTATTGTATTGTATTCAGACACACAAACCAGTGCAATATTATTGTATTCACACACAGACAAACCAGTGCTACATTATTGTATTCACACACACACACCAGTGCATTAAGACAAAAGCAAAAAACTGTGGATGCTGGAAATCGAAAATAAAAACAAAAATACCTGGAAAAACTCAGCAGGTCTGGCAGCATCTGTGGAAAGGAGCACAGTTAACATTTCGAGTCCGCATGACTCTTCAACAGAACTAAGGAAAAATAGAAAAGGGGTAAAATATAAGCTGGTTTAAGGGGGGTTGGGACAAGAGAGCTGGATAGAGGGCCAGTGATAGGTGGAGATAACCAAAAGATGTCACAGACAAAAGGTCAAAGAGGTGTTGAAGGTGGTGATATTATCTAAAGGAATGTGCTAATTAAGGGTAGAAAGCAGGACAAGCAAGGTACAGATAGCCCTAGTGGGGGTGGGGTGAAGGAATCGAAAAAGGCTAAAAGGTAGAGATAAAACAATGGATGGAAATACATTTAAAAATAATGGAAATAGGTGGGAAAAGAAAAATCTATATAAATTATTGGAAAAAACAAAAAGGAGGGGGAAAAATCAGAAAGCGGGTGGGGATGGAGGAGAGAGTTCACGATCTAAAATTGTTGAACTCAATATTCAGTCCAGAAGGCTGTAAAGTGCCGAATCGGAAGATGAGGTGCTGTTCCTCCAGTTTGCGTTGAGCTTCACTGGAACAATGCAGCAAGCCAAGGACGGACATGTAGGCATGAGAACAGGGTGGAGTGTTGAAATGGCAAACGACAGGGAGGTCTGGGTCATTCTTGTGGACAGACCAAAGGTGTTCTGCAAAGCAGTCACCCAGTCTGCGTTTGGTCTCTCCCAATGTAGAGGAAACCGCATTGGGAGCAACGAATGCAGTAGACTAAGTTGGGGGAAGTGCAAGTGAAATGCTGCTTCACTTGAAATGAGTGTTTGGGCCCTTGGACGGTGAGGAGAGGGGAAGTAAAGTGGAAGGTGTTCATCTTCTGCGGTTGCATGGGAAGGTGCCGTGGGAGGGGGTTGAGGTGTAGGGGGTGATGGAGGAGTGGACCAGGGTGTCACGGAGAGAACGATCCCTACGGAATGCCGCCAGGGGGGGTGAAGGGCAGATGTGTTTGGTGGTGGCATCATGCTGGAGTTGGCGGAAATGGCGGAGGATGATCCTTTGAATGCGGAGGCTGGTGGGGTGATAAGTGAGGACAAGGGGGACCCTATCCTGTTTCTGGGAGGGAGAAGAAGGTGTGAGGGCGGATGCGTGGGAGATGGGCCGGACACTGTTGAGGGCCCTGTCAACCACCGTGGGTGGAAAACCTCGGTTAAGGAAGGAGGAGGACATGTCAGCGGAACTGTTTTTAAAAGTGGCATCATCAGAACAGATGCGACGGAGGCGAAGGAACTGAGAGAATGGGATGGAGTCCTTACAGGAAGCTGGGTGTGAGGAGCTGTAGTCGAGGTAGCTGTGGGAGTCGGTAGGCTTGTAATGGATATTGGTGGACAGTCTATCACCAGAAATTGAGACAGAGAGGTCAAGGAAGGGAAGGGAAGTGTCAGGGATAGACCATGTGAAAATGATGGTGGGTTGGAAATTGGAAGCAAAATTAATAAAAAGTGTCTGTGCATTATTGTATTCAAACACACACAAACCAGTGCCGTATTATTGCATTCAAAGACACACAAACAAACCAGTGCAATATTATTGTATTCACAGACACAAACCAGTCCTATATTATTGTATTCTCTCTCACACACACATAAACCAGTGCTACATTATTGTATTCACACAGACACAAACCAGTCCTACATTGTATTCACACAGACCAGTGCTACATTATTACATTCACACAGACACACAAACAAACCAGTGCGACATTATTGTACTCACACAGACACACAAACAAACAAACCAGTCCAATATTATTACATTCACAAACCAGTGCAATATTATTGTGTTCACACAAACCGCTGTAATACTATATTCACACACACCAGTATAACATTCTGGGACTTAAATGACTGGATGATGTCAAGTTGTTGGCACAGTGAGATCTCGCGAGAGTCGAGCTGAGCGGAAGTTGCCTGTCGAGAGGCTGTGAGGCGGTTGACTGTCTGGGAGGCGCTTGTTGACGGTGACTAGAATGACCGCACTTGCCCACCGCCTGTCCTGACTCACCTACAGTCAGCGCTACACCCGGCTTTTTTCCCGCACCTCCGTCGCGGAACCGAGGTGAGCGCCGATTGTTGTGAAGCGAAGGTGCTGCCGGCGCCTGAGGATAACGCCAGTTGGAGGCTTTGCGGGCGGCGCCAGCTGGGAGGCCGGCGGCGGGCACTGCGGCTGCGCGTCCGGGCAGGGGGTGCGGCATAGTGTGGCGATTGACGGAGGGAATAGCCAATCAGAAGTGGTCAGTCACCAACCTGTTTTGGGATTGGGTGACGTGGGCCAATCAGATTATCTGGGAGGGAACCTGGGCACGGCTGAAGTCAGAGAAAGCAACAGTTCTTGATTGAATTGTTTTGGGTTTGAAGGGTTTGGGTGCTGGTATTTCTGTGTTATCGATGCTGGGTGGATTTGGAGTGGTGATAACTAGTGTTTGCACAGTTTGTTAAATGGTTTGTGCAATAGGGAGGACATTGTGGAACAATATTTTTCACTAACACAATCCATTTCAGTTGATCAAAAAGAGAGGAGGCACCCTTCAAATGTGGGTGGGTGGGTGGAGGGTTATATTCGATTACATATCTTTGCACACCCTTGCAGATCGTGAAACATTGGGGATCAGTAAGGTAATGTGTAACGGTGTGTTTACCCAATATAAGCACTAAAATTATATTTTTGTGACAGGTACAGTATCTCATATACTTTAGAAAGCATCCTGTTGATGGTGCCTTCTAACTGATTAGAATGGAACATGTTATGTGCTTCTTGTGTGAATGGGTGAAATCGAAATGGCAATGTCACAGCCAGTATTCCCAATTCTGCAATGTAGTTTGCGCTCAATAGAACCCACTTACAGGAGTGTGGCAGATTAACTTGTGTACTTTTTTTGCTCTTCAATATGAGTGCTCTCGTCAAATACAGTCGGCCCCAGTAAAATGTATCACCTGTGTTCGATCAACTTCACAGTGAAATTGTGTGTACCTTTATCTATCACATAGTTTGCAGTTTAGACTTTGCGATCATTGACCAGCTGAAAATTTCCTCTGCAGCTCCACTATTTTCTTGTTTACGGCATCTATGAGGGGCTGGGGTGGGGTGAGGGTAAGGGCCCCTCTTGCAGTGGTATCCTCTGGCTACCTTCAGTTATCATTCCCACATAAACACTCCCTAAAACTACTAGTATTGATTGGGAACCATCTTCAGCACTGTAGGTCACAATTTGTCCAATAACATAACCACTACACTGTAATTCTTCAATGAATTAACATATATGAACATTAGAATTCACAGGGCAGCTAAGAGTCCAACCAAGTTGGTATGGGACTAGTCTCCTGTGGAGACTAGACTTGAAAAGGATGGCAGGTATCCTTCCTAAAAAGACATAATTGAACCAGTTGAGTTTTTACAATTTTCATGGTTACCAATACCAGATATTTAAAAACTGAATTCAAAATTTCAAACTGCCATGGTGGGATCCCAACTCTCATCTCTAAACTATATGTCAAAGATTCTGGATGACGAGTTTAGAAACATAACTGGTACACTATAAATCTTCTCTATCTTTATTGGGGGGAGGAGGCTGTGGACAGTATAAATTATATAGGAAATTGCCATTCATCATAAAAGAGGTTGCAGTATGTGGGATTATTAATAACATTAGCATGTTTTAAAATCTCCTCAAAATATAATTTACTATCTTCTAGGAAATAATTTTCACATTTTACGAGTTCTTTAGACTTATAGCAACTTATATTTTCTCTTTGACTCTTTCCAGAGTTAATTTAGTGATAGAGACTTTGACCTTTCTGTACCAGGAGAGCTTCCACTGACCTCAATGAGTTCTGGTAATTCAGACCGGCCTTGTGACTAATCTGGAACTGAATCAGTCAGGAAAATATTACCATCTAAATGCCACCGCATCCTGGCTAGCAGAGGCCTTCTGGTTCTTCGTTTAGCGGGACTCCATTCAATGTACCTATTTGTCTGTCTTTTAAATAAGGGTAACTTAATCTACTATACAGTAATTTCAGCATGTCATGGGCAGTTTGTTTTCCTTTTCAGCTGTGAATGACAGACATCGTATCCTCCACTGTACTTAGTGAAATACAACTTCGGTTACTCTGTCATGATGACATAGATACAGTGAAGCTTCTATGTGGTGACTGGTTCCCAATAGAGTGAGTATAACTAGCATTTAATTTTCTTTCCTTCCTATCAATTTTTCAGAGTAAGGTTTGTGGCCTTCTTTGACTAAATATTTCGTAGAATAGCAAACGTACTTCATGCAGATATTCCCTCCCCTATTAATCCTACCAAAAATGTTGATCTTTTGTTCACAGTCACTGTCTTTAACAAACAAAATTTACTTTCAAGCCTTGCTTCAGGATAAAGTCATTTTATTATGATACTGTATTGGTCTGATTAAAAATTATGAATTTAGACTGGGTGCTGGAAATATCAGCAAAATAATTGCAAATGTGAAATTAACCAACATTGGTGATGCTTTTGTGTTACAGTTACAATATAGCAAACTATTTTACAAAACTTGTAGAAAGAAGGTTGATCTTGTCTTCTGCTTTGAGCAGGTACCCAGATTCATGGTACCGGGACATCACTTCCAACAAGAAATTCTTTTCCTTGGCAGCCACATATAAAGGTGGCATTGTGGGGATGATAGTGGCCGAAATAAAAAGTCGAGCAAAAGTACATAAAGAGGTACGTCTTCACAATGCATTTTATAGACATGTGTTCCACATTCCATTTCAAATGCAAGAACTCTTAAGGAACAGTATTGGTGCTTTTTTTAAAAAACAATACCTGTTTACTGATAGAATGTGGTGCAGAATATATTTATCACAAGATCAGTTTACTGTAAATAATGCAATACATAGTCAGGCCTTGCCTGATAAAGATCCTTTCTTTAGTTTAAAAAAAGTCCTCTGGCTATTAACTCGCTTATTGCAACAACGCTAAACAAACCAGCAAATTATTTTTGTTTGACGGGAACTACAAAATTAATATATTAAATAATTATAAATAATAAGGGCCTAAGATACTTCAACCTAGTACGGCAACATACAGGCAAGATTTAATGTTCTTCATTTGCAGTAAAATTATTACTATAATATATGTTGAAAGTGAAAAAGGCTGCAGTGATTTCAAGACCTTGGAAGTGATGCATAATACAAAGCACTGTATGTCCCACTGGATCATTTGTCCTACTTTAGTCTTTTTGTTACCAAAGAAGCAAATTATCAAAGACAGCAATAGTTGATTTTTATGTGTTTTAACATGGTTACTGGAATAAAGTAAGGAGCTCCTTTGATGGCTCAGTGGGTAATTATACTTTGTTGTCTGGCACTGAACCGTATAAAGCAGGGAGCCCCAGGTTTGATAAGATGATCTCAGCCTGAGAGATAGGGGAGAAGTCAGTGGGAAGTAGAGGAAAGATCAGCAGCTTTCCCACACCTGATTTCTACTCCATAATTCCTGCTAGAAGTTCACATGTATTATTAGGCAAGGGGTGTGGTAGTGCTACAGTGGTTATACTATTGAAGTTATAATTCAGAGGCCATGACAAATGATCCAGGGATATGAGTTCGAATCCCACCAAAGCAACTGGGAAATTTAAAGTCAATTAGCTAGATAGATCTAGAATAAAAAGCTAGTATCAGTTGGAGTGACCATGAAGCTACCGAATTGTCATAAAAAATATTTTGGCTCATTAATATCCTTTGGGAAAGAAAAACTGCCATCCGTACAGAGTTTATCCTTTATGTGACTTAAGATCCGCAGCAGTTTAGTTGACTCTTAACTGCCGTCTGAAATGATGTAGCAAAGCTTTCAGGAAGGTGGTTCACCACCACCTTCACGAGGAAAATAACTTCTTGCTAGCAACGCCCGCATCCTGTGAATGAATAAAAAAAAAATGGGCAGATAGCATAGTTGTAGCAAAATAGCTTGGTGCTGCTTTCTGTTCTGATCACAAAATAAAGAAAAACAACTTCAGCAAGAGCTGAATTCAATAAGTCCTTAGCAGACCAAGTGAGAAGGTAGCTAAAGAATGATTTTTGCTTGGTTACTTACACTTGTATATTTTACTAAGAAATACGTTTCAAAATAGTAGAATGAATTAAAAAATTGTACAACTTTTTTCAAAAGCAAAACTGAACAAAATTCTTAAATGAATGCTTAGAATATGAAACAAAAGTCCTGAAATACCCAACAGGTCAGACAGCATTTGTGAAGATGGGGAATGATATGTGTATTTCCAATGCTTCCTGCTTTTGTTTCTGGGCAAAACTCTTAAAGATATTGAACAATGTGTGAGATAAATTACCAATCAGAATTAATTTGATCTTCAATAATCTACTGGAATTGGATGATGTTCTCTCTTCTTATTGTTGCCTACAGGATGGAGATATTCTGGCCTCTAGCTTTCCTATAGAGATACAAGTTGCTTACATTTTAAGTCTAGGGGTTGTAAAAGAATTCAGAAAACATGGAATAGGTAAGTGTATTAACTTGCTTCCATTTTATTTCTAGTGTAAGACCTTGTTTAAATATCCTAGGTTTATGAAGATTGAGACCACCATTTGTAATTGATGGATTTAAGACAGGATGTCAGGATTGTTGGCAGGCCGATGTCAACGTTTCTGAACATTAAAAGAAAACAATTTGAAAAATTCTGTTGGTTTTAAATGATTTTAACATTTCAATCTGACCTAAAAAATTAAGTTTATTAAGTGTAAGTGGCCATGTTATATGAACATTCTCACTCCTAAAACATCTTGTCCATTTGTCTGTAATTGCGAATAATAACTGACTTAATGTCCTATTTACAAGAATTATATTTGATTTTTAAAAAAAGCTTACAGAATTCAGTTTGATTTTGGTTTGATGTCTAGAACTGAAGTAAGTAAAAATGAAATGACTGTGATGCAACCAGTACTCCTAATTCTCTAATGCAATTTGTTTCATGCACTCGGTTTGTTGTAGAACACTCTGATAAAAGTAAAGGCAGATGAACTCTGTGTGCTTTCTTCACCCTGGAGATTAGAAACTCCGTCGTGAGTGCTCTGGTCAACCAGGGAAAATTACGGGGTGGGTTTCAGTAAAATCCTTCTGTGGTGCTTGAGCAACCTCATGGCAACATTTTACTTTGCAATTGTGAGTTTGCTGTCATTAACCTGCTGGGAATTTTCCTCTGCAGATTCGTTGCTCTTTGCCTTCTCATCCCTTTTGGGGTGGGATGAGGATGTGTGTAAAGGTTCCTCTTCACTAGGAATAAAAATAATTGACTACCTTCAGAGCTGTCACTCCCACACAAACACCCAAAATCATAAAGTGAGCATTGGTGCTAGTTAAGGGCTGCTAGTACTGATTGGGAACGAGCTTTACCGCTCACTGTAAGTGATGGCTATCATCGTAAAGCACAGCTATTGAAGAAAAAGGGGAAAATAAGCAATTTAGTATGGGGTACAATATATTGGTGTACAAAACTGCTGCATTACTATGTAATAGGATACGATTGTATTATATGATTCACTGCATGGAGCCATATGATCAGACTACTAGCTTGTCTTCTCAGTTATGGGGGAAAGGGCGGAAGACAATGTAACTTTTTTGTGATCTACTTTGTCAAATTGATATTTTAAAGCAAAGTTGAGCATTTTATATTTCTATCAAAGTTAATGGTTTTTAAAATACTTTTACAAATTAAACAATGCCTTCATATATGTTCTGAACATTTAATATGAGCTGAAGAATAATAAGGCAGCCTGATGGCACTGAAAGCTGGAGCTTATTGAATGAGAAAGTGCCAAGTAGAGGCAGCAGTGTCCCTTAGCAAGAGAAAACAAATCAGAAGAAAGACTCCTTTGACAGCCTCTTTCCAAAGAACACAGCACTACATTTCTATATGAATTGGTTAAATAATAGTAAACTCTGGGTATTGCCAGTGGCAGGAGTTTTATTTGGATACCTGTGATCAGTGAAGTACCTTGTGAATCAGTTACTAAACCAACAACAACTGCTTTTGTTTTTATATAACACCTTTAATGTAATAAATCTGCCCAAGGTGCTTCACAGGAGTGTTTTTAAAAGAGCGAAACTTGAGCCATATAAGATGATTTTAGGGCAGATGGGCAAAATCTTGATCAAGGAGGTGGGTTTTAACAAGTGTCTTAAAGGAGGAAAGATTTAAGGAGGGAATTCCAGAGCTTAGGGCCTTCAGAACTGAAGACACAACCATCAGTGGTGGTGCAATTAAAATCAGGGATACTTGGGGTCAGAATTAGACAAGTGCAGATATCTTGGAGGGTTGTTGGGCTGGAGGAGATTATAGAGATGGGGAGGGGCAAGGCCATGACACGTTTTAAACACTAGGATGATAATTTTAAAATCAAGGCATTGCTTAACCAGGAGCCAGTGTAGGTCAGTGAGCACAGGGTTGCTGAGTGAATGGGAATTGGTGCAAAGGAAATGATCAGCAGAGTTTTGTATGATCTCAGGTTTACAGAGGGTAAAATGCTGATGCTGACTAAGATTGCATTGAATAGTCAAGTCTAGGGGTATCAAAAGCATGGATGAGGGTTTCAGCAGCAGTTGTGTCATGAGGCAGGGCAGACTCTAGTGATGTTAGAGAAGTGGAAATAGGTGGTCTTAGTGAAAGTCCCGGAAAAGTGGCCAGAATCTCTTCTCCGGATCAAATATGACACCACAGTTGAGCTTAGTCTGGTTTAGTCGCAGACAGTTGCCAGGGAGAGGGATAAAGTCCGTAACCAGGGTACAGGGTTTAGTGGGGACCCAAGACAATGCCTTTGGTCTTCCCGGTGCTTTACAATACTGGTCACACTTTAAATTTATTTTGATTTGGGGCTTAAAAGTAACATGATAAATTGTGTGGAAAAAAATATATAGTTTGAGGAAGGGGATATATTTCAGAGGTTTATTTGGGAGGAGATTTTGGCATTTGACTTGGAAATACTAAAATAGCAAATAAGACCACAAAGTAAGGGGAATTTCTCCAGGTCCAGATGATTTGTGTCCCAGACTGCTGAGGGAGGCAAGGGAGGAGATCGCAGGGGCTCTCACCCAAATTTTTAATTCCTCTCTGGCCACAGGGGAGGTGCCAGAGGACTGGAGAACAGCTAATGTGGTTCTGCTATTTAAGAAGGGTTGTAGAAATAAGCCAGGGAACTACAGGCCAGTGAGTCTCACGTCAGTGGTAGGGAAACTATTGGAGAAAATTCTGAAGGAGAGAATCTATCTCCACTTGGAGAGGCAAGGTTTGATCAGGGATAGTCAGCATGGCTCTGTCAGAGAGAGGTCATGCTGAAACAAATTTGATTGAATTTTTTGAGGAGGTGACCATAATCAACGTAGATGACTATGTGGGGGGTAGGATTAGTAAGTTTGCGGATGACACAAAGATTGGCCGGGTGGTTAACAGTGAGGTTGAGTGTCTTGGGCTACAGGAAGATATGGATGGGATGGTCAAATGGGCAGATAAGTGGCAGATGGAATTTAACCCTGAAAAATGTGAGGTGATACACTTTGGAAGGAGTAATTTGACAAGGAAATATTCAATGAATGGCATGACACTAGGAAGTTCTGAGGAACAAAGGGACCTTGGCATGTGTGTCCATAGATCTCTGAAGGTGGAGGGGCATGTTAGTGGAGTGGTGAAAAAGGCATATGGGACACTTGCCTTTATCAATCGAGGCATAGATTACAAAAGTAGGGAGGTCATGTTGGAGTTGTATAGAACCTTGGTGAGGCCACAGCTGGAGTAGTGTGTGCAGTTCTGGTCGCCACATTATAGGAAGGATGTGATTGCACTGGAGGGGGTGCAGAGGAGATTCACCAGGATGTTTCCTGGGATGAAACATTTATATTATGAAGAGAGGTTGGATAGACGGGTTGTTTTCGTTGGAGCAGAGAAGACTGAGGGGGCGACCTCATCGCGGTGTACAAGATTATGAGGGGCATGGACAGGGTGGATAGGGAGCAGCTGTTCCCCTTGGTTGAAGGGTCAGTCACAAGGGGACATAAGTTCAAGGTGAGGGGCAGGAGGTTTAGGGGGGATGTGAGGAAAACTTTTTTCACCCACAGGGTGGTGATGGTCTGGAATGCACTGTCTGGCAGGGTGGTGGAGGCGGGTTGCCTCACATCCTTTAAAAAGTACCTGGATGAGCACTTGGCACATCATAACATTTAAGGCTATGGGCCAAGTGCTGGTAATTGGGGTTAGGTAGGTCGGTCCAGTGTGTCTCGCGTGTCGGCGCAGACTCGATGGGCTGAAGGGCCTCTTCTGCACTGTGAGATTCTGTGATTCTTGATTCTGAGTACATCAGGAAAAAAGTTGTTTTCTTTTTGAAGAAATGCTTTAAGTGTATGGCAGTAAATGCGAACAAAATTTTGGGTATTTAAACACATCTGTGTCCAAAGAAGTGAGCATAGCACTCTAAAAGATTTAGTGAGACAACATTTGGGTATATTTTGTACGATTGTAGTTAGGGGGGTGAGTTTCCATAAAAACATCACAATTTTTTCTAGGCTTTCCATGGCTGTTTGACACCAAGTGAGTGAGAGAAGCCCCAAAAAAATTCACTTCAATAGTGTCTACGAAAAGACATAGAGATAGTACAAATGATTCGGACAAAGACATCAAAGGTAACATCAGGTTTTGCATTAACCAATTCTGAAGAATGGTTCGATAAGCTGAACTCATTCCTATTACTTGAGTAAGAAGATTTAAAGAGAGGACATGATTCACACATTTATAATAATGAAAAGTACAATGCGAATGTATTTTGGGCAAAACCAATTTCAGTAGCTAGAGAATATGATTACAATAAGTTATTGTATAAATTTAAGAGGTAATTTCTTCAAATTTGTTATTAGCAGACATGGGAGACTAAGTGCAATAGTTGTAAGTTCTATCTGGGTATTCAGAATTCCTGTTCCATCAGAAAATTCTAAAGGTTAAGTATGAATTCAGTGGACGATATTTGGAAAGTAATCAGGCTCTGAAACAAGGCCTTAGTGCCAGAAAACACTGAATAATGTTTTCTTCTTATGTTCTTGTGTTCCTGTTGAAAATAAAATACTGTATACATGTGCACCTTGCAATGATGAATCTCCAAATTTCTCACATTGTGGGGAATCATCTGGTTTCTGTTGTGCTGCCTTAGACTGGTTGAGATTGGGGAATCACGTGATAAATTGTGTTTTATGTCATAGCAAATTGAGACTTATAACATGAGTTTTTGTTTATGATAATGAAAAATAAGCTAGACTAGGAGCCAACAACACCAGCTTGAAATGAAGAGAAGGATCCTGCAGTTTAACTAAAATCAGTATTAGGCAATATCTAAGGTTTGAGAAATAGAGGCCTCGACTTTGTATGCCTTGGGGATGAAAAAAATGTTAAGTGGGGAAGAAAACTGAAGCAAAATACAAAAGAAATGTGAATTTGAAATGTACAGTTAGTAACTATGGTAATTACAACTGTATGTTCTATATATTTCAGTTTGAATTGGTACTTTTAATGGATCTAGAGATAAATCCATAGATGCCCATGTTGAGAGATTTTAGTACCAGCTGTGTTTATATTTTCATGCATGCGTATGACAGTTTGGTGGGCCTTCATAGGAAAGAAAGGTTTGTGGAACCCAGGTATTTCTTAACAAATAGGACATCTTTTTACTTCAATTAGAGTTGATAGAGGTGTTATTTGCTACTATATGTACTCTCTTAGATTTTTCTTCTTTAAATCAGGTTTACTTCCTATGTATTAAAATGTAAAATCTTGAAGTCTGTTTTAGTGACTACTATTTCTTATTATTTTTAAGGTTCATTATTACTTGAA
Source organism: Cetorhinus maximus (assembly GCF_964194155.1). NCBI lineage: Eukaryota > Metazoa > Chordata > Chondrichthyes > Lamniformes > Cetorhinidae > Cetorhinus > Cetorhinus maximus. The sequence continues at coordinate 22,013 of NW_027597933.1, forward strand.
AGCCTGAAGGATCACATATCAACCACAGCTCAAGATCATTGCAAAGCGATCTATTTGCATGTCCTTACTACCAATAGTACTGCCATCCACTTCTATGAAAATAGGGACTTTAAACAACATCACTACCTGCCCTATTATTACTCTATACGTGGTGTTTTAAAGGATGGCTTTACGTATGTTCTTTATATCAACGGAGGACACCCTCCTTGGACAATCTTATATCCTTTAAAGAGAATTAAGATCCTTAACCCCAAAATATATTTTCGCTGCATTTAACTACAAAAATTTTTGTTGCAATTGTTTAATAATTTATAGGCTTCAAGTTTTTAAATATTATAATTCCATAGAAAAAAAACATTTGATTGATGAATAAGATTTTTAAAAATAAAATTTCAAGCATTTTAGCTTATTTTAAATCTTTTTTATCTTTAATATTTTTAACACTAAGATAATGTTTGTTACTAGCTTTCACATAAGATCTGTGATTTATTATATTTTATAATGTGTTAATCAAAACAAACTGAATTGAAGTGAGTTGTTAAGAAAATTGCTAATAGTAAGTTATTTTGTTTGGAAGAAGATTAGCCACCCACAGGTGTAGTGGATTTGTCTCTAACGCTAACTCATACAGGTAGAATTTTATTTTAGTTTGAATGATTCTTGCAGGCTTAGTTGTATAACAATGAATCCTCTGATACAAATTTGTTACACGACAACCATTGTGCAATTCTTTGTCTGAATTGTCAGGTTCATAATCAAAGTGATTGGAATTATTCTTCCTGTATTGGTGTTGGGAGAACCCTCATTTGGGGAATGAGCGCCATTGTCTTAAATATTATTCTTTAGCTTGGGCCTACCACTTGCATACATTTCGCCAGTTACACATCAGTGTTAACTTGAGTTAATAACCTTACCATTCAAGTAACACCTAATATAAAATCCACCTAAGGAATGAAATTAAGAATCAATAGAAATTGAAAGATAAAATCCTTTAATGCTTCATTGGATGTCCAATTAAACATAAAATACTGTCTGAAAACATGTAATTGGATAACAGTATAGCTTATCCAATTGTTATAGTGTTTGAATCAGTTCAGCTAGCAGAATGATCTTTCCCTTGGATAGGAAAGGAGCATTTTGCCAGAAACCAATGTACTGTTAAACATAGAGATAAAAACAAAAAACTACTGCGGATGCTGGAAATCCAAAACAAAAACAGAATTACCTGGAAAAACTCAGCAGGTCTGGCAGCATCGGTGGAGAAGAAAAGAGTTGACGTTTCGAGTCCACATGACCCTTCAACAGAACTGAGTGTAATTAGGAGAGAGGTGAAATATAAGCTGGTTTAAGGTAGGGGGCGGGGGGAGAGAAGTTGAGGGTGGGGTGGTTGTAGGGACAAGCAAGCAGTGATAGGAGCAGATAATCAAAAGATGTCACAGACAAAAGGATCAAAGAGGTGTTGAAGGTGGTGATATTATATAAGAAAAGTGCTAATTAAGAATGGATGGCAGGACACTCAAAGTACAGCTCTAGTGGGGGTGGGGTGGAAAGACTGACAAGATATTAGTTGTAGATTTAAAAATAATGGAAATAGGTGGGAAAAGAAAAATCTATATTAATTATTGAAAAAAACAAAAGGGAGGGGGAAGAAACGGGGTGGGGATGGGGGGAGGGAGTTTAAGATCTAAAGTTGTTGAATTCAATATTCAGCCCGGAAGGCTGTAAAGTGCCTAGTCGGAAGATGAGGTGCTGTTCCTCCAGTTTGCGTTGGGCTTCACTGGAACAATGCAGCAAGCCAAGGACAGACATGTGGGCAAGAGAGCAGGGTGGAGTGTTAAAATGGCAAGCGACAGGGAGGTTTGGGTCTTTCTTGCGGACAGACCGCAGGTGTTCTGCAAAGCGGTCACCCAGTTTGCGTTTGGTCTCTCCAATGTAGAGGAGATCGCATTGGGAGCAACGAATGCAGTAGACTAAGTTAGGGGAAATGCAAGTGAAATGCTGCTTCACTTGAAAGGAGTGTTTGGGCCCTTGGACGGTGAGGAGAGAGGAAGTGAAGGGGCAGGTGTTGCATCTTCTGCGTGGGCATGGGGAGGTGCCATAGGTGGGGGTTGAGGAGTAGGGGGTGATGGAGGAGTGGACCAGGGTGTCCTGGAGGGAACGATCCCTACGGAATGCCGCCGGGGGGGTGAAGGGAAGATATGTTTGGTGGTGGCATCATGCTGGAGTTGGCGGAAATGGTGGAGGATGATCCTTTGAATGCGGAGGCTGGTGGGGTGATAAATGAGGACAAGGGGGACCCTATCATGTTTCTGGGAGGGAGGAGAAGGCGTGAGGGCGGATGCGCGGGAGATGGGCCGGACACGGTTGAGGGCCCTGTCAACGACCGTGGGTGGAAAACCTCGGTTAAAGAAGAAGGAGGACATGTCAGAGGAACTATTTTTGAAGGTGGCGTCATCAAAACAGATGCGATGGAGGAGAATGGGATGGAGTCCTTACAGGAAGCGGGGTGTGAGGAGCTGTAGTCGAGGTAGCTGTGGGAGTCGGTAGGCTTGTAATGGATATTGGTGGACAGTCTATCATCAGAAATTGAGACAGAGAGGTCAAGGAAGGGAAGAGAAGTGTCAGAGATGGACCATGTGAAAATGATGGAGGGGTGGAGATTGGAGCAAAATTAATAAATTTTTCCAGGTCCCGACGAGAGCATGAAGCAGCACCGAAGTAATCATCGATGTACCGGAGAAAGAGTTGTGGGAGGGGGCCGGAGTAGGACTGGAACAAGGAATGTTCCACATACCCCATAAAGAGACAGGCATAGCTGGGGCCCATGCGGGTACCCATAGCCACACCTTTTATTTGGAGGAAGTGAGAGGAGTTAAAGGAGAAATTGTTCAGTGCTCCTATCACTGCTTGCTTGTCCCTACAACCACCCCACCCTCAACTTCTCTCCCCCCGCCCCCCACCTTAAACCAGCTTATATTTCACCCCTCTCCTAACTACACTCAGTTCTGTTGAAGGGTCATGTGGACTCGAAACGTCAACTCTTTCCTTCTCCACCGATGCTGCCAGACCTGCTGAGTTTTTCCAGGTAATTCTGTTTTTGTACTGTTAAACATTCCAGTCTCAAATCTTTCTCTTTCCTTATGAAAAACATGGCTAGTTATTTTAACCTGTTTACTTTGATCAGTGTAGATGTAGACGTATTTTTAGAATGTGAAATTCAGTTGTTAATTAAATTTGTCAGCAGGACAAAAGTTTGGTAAATGATTATTTAATCAAGATGCCATTTTTGGAAGAAATTGCAATTTCATTTTCAGGACAGTTTATTTATTTGCAGTAAGAGTTACTTGATAACCTGAGGCTGAAACAAACCTTAACTTGAGATGATTGCCACCAAGAAAGTTGACCAGAAATGAACAACTCCAAAGGCAGATACATTAATGGGCTGTATTGATATCATTAGTTGGGAGAGGAAAATAATTTGGAGTTTACCTTAAAAAAATTGGAGATAAATGGTTGAGAACCTGCCAAAATTCTTTCCAGATCTATCAGGAATGCAGTAATAACTAGCATGAACCTGAAAATAGCTGTGATTGAATATTCAGCTGCGAAAATTTGGAAGCTTACGAGGCCAACAGGCGAAATCCAGAGAGATTATTTTACATTTGGAGAAATTTCTTTAGTTGAATAAGTTAAAGTGTCAGTGATTAGTTTCAAAAGCCCCCAGATCTAAGATTTTTTTCATTCCAAGACCTTAACATTTAATCCAATAAGGGATTAAACCGGATGAAGAGTCTTGTTCCCTGCTTTGGGAAAAAAGTTGTTTCTTTAGAGAAGATGAACAGAAATTCTGAATAACAAACTGATCGCCAAGCCACAGCAGTGTCAATGAACTAGAGTTTCTTAGTTTTGATGCTACTTCCGTATATTTGTGGGAATGGGTTAGGGAATATCAAGAAGATTTTCTTTGTGTATTAAGCAAAAGGCACCTCAAGTAGAGTTGGGAAACTTTGTTTTCCTTCAGTTGCCTCTCGTAAGCATCTTTGCTTTAAAGCTTCTGAGGATAGTCTGGGTGAGAACAGAGTGGAACTTCACTCACTTCGATAATCTTGAGGTATGCTGTGTTCAACATGAAAACAGCTATTTCCCAAACTTTTTTAAAGCGTGCGGTTCTTAAAAATAAAAACAAAGTCTTTAAGCAACTTGTCACATTCAGGATTTATGACTTGGCATGGAGGAACCTTGGCATAGAATATATTGAACTAAACTTGGCTGTCATTGAGTTAATTCATAAGACAGAAGGGCTAGGTGATGTACATTCAGATCAGAACCAAAATGCTGGTGGCAGAGGATTACATTCCTATTGACACTGGAATTAAGCTTTCACAAATAGAAGCCTGCAAGGGCAGTCCAGTTTTGTAAAAGAAAGCTGAGAATCTTTGATAGGGTGAAAATATTAAAAGTTAAGACTAAATCATACCTATTGATATGAGGAAGCATGGTATATTCTTTGTATCATTACACAAAGATAAGTTGTACTGATTGAACTAAGTAAATATGATTATAACTGTTGCTCTGTATGTTCACTTGGTGTGAAATGAAGCAATTTAACAACTCATATCAAGCTCTTCACATTTGGCCTGCCCCCACCAAAGAACTTGGAGAAGTACATGTGTTAAAAATATAAGATCGATTCAGGTCAAATAGGGGTATCATTACAACACCAGCTTACGTTTTTGTAAAAAGCAAACAATATGTAGGGGTGTGTGATCACATTTAAAAAAAAATTCTCTGACTAAGTTGTAGCATATAGAAAACTAATTCTACAAGAAGATGAGTAACGAGGGGTCCTTGGAGTAGCACTTTTGGAGTCAAAACTAAGATTATTGAAGTTGTTATTGGCAAAGTTTGAATGGAGAAGCAAGAAAAGGAGAGCAAAACTAGAAAGTATGGACATTACATATATGCCTGATATGATCCATAGAAATAAGATATAATGATCCAGCATGAAGAAGGCATGTAGTAAGAGAGACATTATTGATAGTTATTAAAAAAAAGTTTTAGTAGCAGAAGTGATTTGAAGTCTTGTCAAGGAACCAGTTGATGTTGTTTTTCCACCTGACTGTTACAATGAGCATCTGGAACTGGGTTATCTACATATCTTCTGCCTTGGATCTCAGTTATGGCTTAGGAAGATTTTGAATGAAACCACAAATTTTCCCCACTGAAGGGATGGTAATATATGTTTGTCTCTTCCTTCCCCCTCTCTTATCCCAATTGCTTTTATTCCAATACATTATTTTGATGCTTCATTGCAGTTTTGAAGATGGACACACCACTTGAATTACTGTTAAAAAACGAAACATCATTTAGCAGTTTCAAACATTCTTGCTCGTTCAGTTTTCCACTACTGTATTAAGAATTTAGTCTAAACCCATATTGTGCAAAAATTATGTTATAGTCCTTGACATACCTTCACTGACTATATTCAACACATTGGTTCAACTCTGGTGAATCTGAGGCCTTGCTCCATTCCCCAGCGAATATACCGTCAGGCACAGAACCTTATCCGCAGTTTTTTACCCTGGCCTGGTATCTCAGCAAAAGGTGGCATAGAGTACAGCAGGGCAATGTGATCTCATGTTTTTTTTTAAGCAAACAATTTGAAAAGGTGAGCTGTTTAAAATTTTCTCTTTTCTGTTACAACTTTGAAATTCAACCTTATTGAATAGTTTTGCTAAATTAGTTAATGACTTCGGTGCTACGTTTCAGGCAAAATCTTTTGAAAATGTAGTTGTGTGTGCTCTTAATTGCTGATTGCTTTTGCATCACATTGATGTGGCTCTATTTGCCCTCATTTGGGATTTTCTGGTTCTGAAAATTGGTGAAATTGCATAATGCTATGTGCTCAATTTTTCATTTGGTCTAGTGATTTACACTGTCTCCTTGGCTTCATTATTATTTAATTGGCCCGGCTTTTGTGGTGGTAATGATGGTGAAACTGTCATGTTTGCCCTTCATTACTCTTCCGAAACTGACAACAAGTTCAGGAGTCTGCACATGCGCAGTTAAACGCAGAAATCAAGAGGTTGCTGTCAGTGATTCTACAGTTCCCCTTAAGGTGCACTGCGGAAGCCCCCCCCCAAACTGTAACCAAGTGGAAACCACTGAACTGATGAGAATTTGTCTCTACGCTATTAGTCTAGCTGAAAGGACCCTTGAAAAAGTTGCATCTTGTTGAATGAGGTGTAACTGGGTTTTTAACGGCATACTAAACTCACTGTCTCTAAAAACTAATTTTATATTTGTAGAATGTCAAATTTCTCCTGTTTGCTAAATTCACATTTTAATTTTTTAAAACACTTTTTTTAATGATATTTCAGCTTCTACCTTCATGTGTATGTCCTAATCATTTATTTTGACCTCTGTAAAATTTTAATTCAAAGTAAAAAATCAATATATTTTACTTTCTGATTTGCTGTCTGAGAGAAGACATAAATTTAATTGGCTGCTTACCTTGCTTGTTGTAATCACTGTTGCTGGATGCCTGGAGATCCCCTTGACTCAGCACCAGATTCAAACTGACTTTGGGGAAAGGAAATCCATGCCATGGAGATTGCTAGATCTTTGCAAGCGGTTTTCTTTGCGGCTGGCAGTAAGTGCCGTCGCTTCACAGCTGTTCCTTTCTGTCTTAATTGTTAGGTGACTTTTGACCTATGATGTTTAATTGAAAACAAATTTGAGTATTGCTGAGAAAACATACATGTTGAAGCTTTTCGTCTCGCACTCATCAGGACGATTTGTAAGAATACCAAATGTAAAGGGGACAACAATTTATACTGCATGAGAAGAGAGTGCTGATTGGTTGGCAAGTGGGCTCTGATTGGTAGAGGCGTTTCCATGGAGAATGCACCAAATAACTGATGACTGACAGTTTACTGTTAAGCTTGGTTTAAATTCAAACCGGGCAGGTTGACTCTGATTGGTCAAGACGTTGCCCTAGGGAATGAACAGAGAATGGCTGTCGCCTATTTTGTTTAATTGAAAAAGGTGCAATGTGTGTACATGTTCTTTCTGTCTGCAAAGGACAGGGCCCTGCGTATTAATATATGTGGCTTCTAACATGTGTAATTGAGCTGCACTGCGAGCCCAACTGATGATCTTAAATTGGTTGTCAGCTGTGAAAACAAATTGTTTTGTAAGTTTGGTACATTTATTTGTAAGGCCTTGAAAAATACAAATTGCATTCCTGTCTAAGAAGTGGTTATAGCATGATCTTTTTGCTCATTGGATTTTTTGAGAATATATTTATACCTGTAAAAAAAAAGTAAAGTGTTAAGATGTTTTGACTTCCAAACTGGGAGCCCCGAGTATGAATCCAAGGCTGATTGCTGTTATAGTCTGATTATTTTGGACAATCAAGTTGCACTTGACCAAATCACATGGGAGACAGAAGTCATTAAAGCCTGTACCTCCCTGTGATTCAGTTCCTTTGCTGTTTCTGACTTTGGTTGATACTTGTTTGCTCTTTATGCTATCAATTCAAGAATGTACAAAACCATAAATCTGTTCAAGCAATGCTATTAGCGCCAGCAGGAAGAATGATACAAATGACTGATACAACTTTGCTGTTTTTGACTTTGGATAGTGGCTGTTTACTCTTTGTGATATCAGTTCTTTATTTCATTGTCGGGATTACTTTCCTGTAGTTTATCCACAATAGTCATTTGTATCCTGCTTTCTTTCTGCTGGCATTAATAACATTGCCTGAACAGATTTATGGTTTTATACATCAAAATCCTGATGCATAATTTTGAATATAATTAGATCATGTGTGAATAATTTTTCTTAATAGAGTTGGGAATGATGATTGTTATATACATAATGGTTGAACCTTGGACTACCTACAGTTGCAAAACTCAATGGTATTTGCACAGTTTTACCTTAAAGTTTCAAAGTCCTAACATAGATTGAGTTTAATTTTTTATGAGAAGTTGATGTTTGTCATCTGGAAGAATTTTGGGAAATTATTAAGGAATAGCCATAGACTGAATCTTATGTAGGAGCAGGGCTCTCTTTAATTGAGATTGCGAAAATTAAGCATTTACTAATAACATTTATGTTCTTGTGAGAATACAAATTTGACTGCCGTTAAATCTGGAGAGTTAGAATTAAGTAATTTCATTATGTAGGGACACAAATGTGTAGTACAATTAAACTGGTTTGATTATACAATGGAAATATTTTTCCTAGCTTTCTGCACCAAATTTCTCCCCTCTATTGCACAGTGGACAGCTCACATCATTCAGTAGCTAATCTAAGTGGCCAATATCAATGTGAGAGCTTTGATAATGACAATTGACAGACTGTTTGACTGCCATGGGCATTATTACCAAGTCCGCAGTTGATGTCTGCAAACATATTTCTAGTTGAAATTGCTGAATATCTTTCCTATAATTGTGGAACGATACAGTAGAGAAGGAAGTCAGTTGGCCTATTGTGTCTGAGCTAGCTCTTTGATGGAGCTATCTAATTAATCCCACTTAACTGCTCTTTCCTGTTTCGCTATAAATCTTCTCGCTTGGAGTAATATCCAATTATCTCTTGAATATTACTATTGAATCTGCTTCTAGCACTTCTTCAAGAAGAGTATTCCAGATGACCACAACTTTGCCACGTAATAAAATGTTTCCTGATGTCACGCCTGGCTCTTTTGCCATTCGCATTAAACCTTTGTCCTCTGATTACTAAGCACACGGCCACTGAAAACAGTTTATCCTTATTCATTCTGTCAAATTCATCCATAATTTTAAACACCTCTAGCAAATCTCCTCTTAACCTCGTTCTCTAAGGAAAGCAAGCCAAGCATCTCCAGTCTCATAGAATCAAGACAGCACAAAAGGTGGGCTATTCAGCCCACAGTGTCCATGCTGGCTAACTGTAGAGCAATCCAATCAGTCCCATTCGCCAGCTTTATCCCTGTAGCTCTATAGGTTTAGGTCCGTCAAGTGCCATCCAATTTCCTTTTGAAATCATTCATTGTCTCCGCCTCTACCACCCTCGTAAACAGTGAGTTCCAGGTCATTACCACTCGCTGCTTAAAAAAGTTCTATCCCACATTCCCATCATCTCTTGCTCAAAAAGTTATATCTATGTCTTGACATAAATAAAGTCCCTCATGGCAGGTAATATTCTAGTAAATTACCTCTGTACCACCTTCAAGGTCTTGACATCCTTTCCTAAGCATAGTGCCCAGAATTAAAAGAGAAGAGATCCTGGCTAGTTTCCACTTTCCTAATTCATGGTAGATGAGGACAATATAGCATCCCTAATATGTCCACATAGCTTCTTCAAGATAGGCATTTCTTGAAGAGAAGTGGCAGTCAATTAAACACAGAGATAAAAACAAAAAACTGCGGATGCTGGAAATCCAAAACAAAAACAGAAATACCTGGAAAAACTCAGCAGGTCAACAGAAGGGTCATGAGGACTTGAAACGTCAACTTTGCTCTTCTCCGCCGATGCTGCCAGACCTGCTGAGTTTTTGTTTTTGTTTTGTCCACATAGCTGAATGATTTAGAACCAATGGGAAATTATTGAAAGTACTATTGTAAAGATTCACTTTTATGTTTTCGTATAATTTTGTAAATTCACTGGGAATTATATTTTTTCCTTTCAGCTACAAAACGGACAGTCTGCACTGATTATATTTGTATTTCTTCTGAACATCAATATGCCAAGCAGGGAGGAGGGGATGCTATATTTTAAAACGCTTGGAGGCAGTCCCTCACTGATGCAATTCGAATTCTATACAGAATGTATTATAATACAGTGTTACCTATCTGTTAATGGAGCAAGTGCACTGTGTCAAGATTCATCTGTTCCATTAATGTCTTTTGATTACTTTTGATTACACCTGGTAATTTGCTGCTATCTAGAAAACCACTGTATGTCTTATTTGTAATTATATGTGGATTCTAAATGTAGATTTTCATAATTTCTTTTGACTTTGTTTGAATATTTCAGTTGTATTATGCACCTTGAGTGTATGGCAAAGATTCTGTATTTGGATTTTACTGTATTCAGGTTTTAAAGTTGTTGGACTGGTTTCTGCACAGTCACTAATTTGTAGCCTTTGCCCATTCTTGTTCACTTCATTAAGTTGGATTTTGTAACTATGGGAAACAAAATCTATTTTTGTGATTGATCAATGTTTTGGTTTTAAAAATGCCTGCTTTTAGTTGCAAAATATATTAGTAAAGTGTTCATATATGCATGTTCTTTACTGAGCTGAATTGATTGTACTTGTTCACCTTGTGTATACCTGGGGGTAAAATATGCAGACAGTTCAACTATCTTTTAAGCCACACGAATGACCCCACCTGGTGGGAAAACCACGAGGTGATCAGTGATTCAAAAAAGGGAGAAAAAAAAGTCCAAGATAGATGATTTTGCCATTTGCAACAACTGCTTGTCCTGCTCTTCAGCATTTCGTTGTGTCACATGACATTTTCTGTTCTGGAATTACAAACTAGCTTTCAGGATTGGGAACAGACGATTTTAGAAATTCACAAAATGTTCTATTTAAATCTGTCTTGAACTGTTTCAGAAAAACAAGCTTGAGTTTAGATCTAATTTTACTTCTTAAAAGTGAATTTTTTTTTTCTTGCTTTGCAGTGCATAAATTATGACATCAGACACTGTGTGGTCACTCACTCCATATGCCAGACTGTAATAATCAAATGTGTAAATATTACTATGTTTTTATCTTTTTTTTCTATATGCCTGATAATTACTGTAATGGTGTAATGTGAATGGTGTTGCAGGTCACAGATGGGAATACAGATCATTATGAACTGATAGAACTACTGTGAAAAGTGTTCCTATGTGAAGTGTCAATCTACATGAATTTCAGATTTTTTTAAGCTTCAGTGATCTAGCTGTTTAGACATTTTTAACTTCATTCCATCATTCTGTTTCACAATTTAGAAAATGCCTACACTGTTTCACAGGTTTTTAAAATAATTTTGGCACCAACGACAATCAGTGTAAGACTTTTAAACAGTAATTGCACTTTAGATGTATAGTAAATGTTAATATATTTATGTAGTGGCACCCCTGTTATCTGGGCAGCACTCTTTGTCTTAATACATTTAGACTTCTGATCTGTTGTTGAGAACCAGTATTCATTGTTTATGAAATATGACACCAGGCTGTGTAAGAAATGGAAGCATAGAACCATAGTTTGAAATGAAGATAAATATGTTCAGAATTTCAGTTAAATATATTAACACTATATTAAAAATTCCAATTAATGTAGCATCAGTTGTATTTTGCTTTTTTGTATTTCCGTTATTTGTGTCTTTCTCATTTGTTGAACCACCGGTTGATTTCTGGACTCCTGTGTTGATTCAATTTATGTGGCTGTTGCATAAAATGTTTTTAAAAAGAATTATTATGTTTTGTAAAGCAAGAAACAAAACATCTGGATTCTTGTGTGAATTTATTTCTTAAAACAATTAGGATACATAAATTTACTGGTCACAGCACTGTAAGAAATCTTGCTCAATCTATTAAAAATTACGTCAAAATCATCATTTGTTTCTTTTGTTTTGATTAGATTGTGAAGGCTTTGCTTTAATGATTAATGTAGGGGACATGCTCACCAGAACTCAGTACTACCAGAAATAGAAACATTCTCTACACTTTCCCGATCGAATCCCTTCATAATTTTAAACACCTTTATTCAGTCACTCCTCAGCCTTCCATTTTGTACAGGAACGAGCCCCAGCCTGTTCAATATTTCCTGATAGATATAACCCAACCCCGCCACCAAAATGTACTAGGGCAGAAACATCCAGTGAGTTACAAACATGTCCTCTTATATTTTTGTGGGAACCTTTGCTAAAGACAAGGTTGGAAGAGTGATTGTAAAATGTAGCAAACATGTCTAGAAATCTATGCTTCACTACATTGAGGGCCTCCCAGGATATTTACAGACTTGTTGCAGATTATTAATAAAAGATGGAGTGGAACTCTCCCAGCAAATGTGATCAGTCAATCTTTAGTTCTGTTAGTAGTGGCTCTCTCTAATTGTCAGTGGTAACACAGAGTCTCTTTTTGCCTTTGTTAGCTCTCTTAATCAGTCTTCGTTAATCAAATAAAACTTATGTCTTCAGTTGGAATTAGCGGATACAAAAAGGTGCCTTTATAGGTGAGACAGAGAGAAATTATTATTATTGGTTATCCCTCGCTAGCCTATGTTTAGGGGACTTTTTCCAGTCCCCTCACCAATAAACGGTGAGCAGAGCAGATCCTAAAGAGGGCTGCTCAGTCACAACTGCTGAAAGGCACCCCTGCCTCATCCAAGTGCTAGACAGTCATTTTGTAACTGCCACATCTGAGCCAGATCATGACTAGAAGCTTCCAGACAACACAATCCTGCTCCTGTCCCCATTTATTAGTCACCAAAGGGCTTGGGCGGGAGATGTGCTCAGAAAGAAAGACACCTGTACCTGATATCTTTTAGCGTGGAGAAACCATTGCACACCAGCTTCCACATGCGTCTTGACAGAATGAAACCTTGATTCAATGGCAAGGAAACCAAGATGATTGGAAGTTTAGTTCTGCTGCAGCCTTTGTCTACTAGAACAGCTGTTGAATTATTCCAGATGGCACATCTTCCTCCTCCTGTTCTGCCGTTGAGGACTTGTTTGCCAGAGCCCCATCTGCTACATATTTCTAGAGCTCCTAACAGGCCTTCACAGTAACTGAAGAGGCCCAGGACAAAAGGAGTCCCACTAAATTTCACCCTGTTATGATCAGCCCTTATTATTCATTGCCCAGGTTCTGTGGTGAGGACAAGGGCTGGACTTCAGCAATACTAGTTGTGAGTTATGCTAGTTGTAAGCAGAGCTGTGTGTCATTTAACTGCAAGTAGTCTGAGATTGAGAAAGGTGAAAGAAAAACTAGTTGGCTGGTATCATCACACCTATTGCTAAGCCAATAACATTAGCGCTGACTCGGCCACATTCATCGGATGAATGTGGCTGTATACCCAAAGACCGACCGTATGGTGAATTGGTCACTGGGTCACGACATAGCTGAAGAGATAGTGGAGGCGTTAGTGATGATCTTTCAGGAATCACTGGAGCCAGGGAGGGTCCCAGAGGACTGGAAAATCGCTAATATAACCCCCCTGTTTAAGAAGGGAATGAGGCAAAAGACGGGAAATTACAGACCGATTAGTCTGACCTCGGTCGTTGGTAAGATTTTAGAGTCCATTATTAAGGATGAGATTTCAGAATACTTGGAAGTGCATGGTAAAATAGGGCAAAGTCAGCATGGTTTCATCAAGGGGAGGTCATGCCTGACAAATCTGTTAGAATTCTTTGAGGAGGTAATGAGCAGGTTAGACAAAGGAGAGCCAATGGATGTTATCTACTTGGACTTCCAGAAGGCCTTTGACAAGGTGCCGCGCAGGAGGCTGCTCAGTAAGATAAGAGCCCATGGTGTTAGAGGCAAGGTACTAGCATGGATAGAAGATTGGCTGTCTGGCAGGCGGCAGAGAGTGGGGATAAGGGGGTCCTTCTCAGGATGGCGGCCGGTGACTAGTGGAGTTCCGCAGAGGTCAGTGTTGGGACCACAACTTTTCACTTTATACATTAATGATCTAGATGAAGGAACTGAGGGCATCCTGGCTAAGTTTGCAGATGATACAAAGGTAGGTGGAGGGACAGGTAGTATTGAGGAGGTGGGGAGGCTGCAGAAGGATTTGGACAGGTTAGGAGAATGGGCAAAGAAGTGGCAGATGGAATACAATGTGGGGCAATGTGAGGTCATGCACTTTGGTAGGAAGAATAGAGGCATAGACTATTTTCTAAATGGGGAGAGAATTCAGAAATCTGGAGTCCAAAGGGACTTGGGAGTCCTAGTCCAGGATTCTCTTAAGGTTAACTTGCAGGTTGAGTCGGTAGTTAAGAAGGCAAATGCAAAGTTGGCATTTATTTCGAGAGGACTAGAATATAAGAGCAGGGATGTGCTGCTGAGGCTTTATAAGGCTCTGGTCAGACCACATTTAGAATATTGTGAGCAATTTTGGGCCCTGTATCTCAGAAAGGATGTTCTGGCCCTGGAGTGGGTCCAGAGGAGGTTCATGAGAACGATCCCAGGAATGAAAGGCTTAACATATGAGAAACGTTTGAGGACTCTGGGTCTATACTCGATGGAGTTTAGAAGGAAGAGGGGGGATCTGATTGAAACTTACAGAATACTGAAAGGCCTGGATAGAGTGGACGTGGGGAAGATGTTTCCATTAGTAGGAGAGACCAGGACCCGAGGGCACAGCCTCAGAGTAAAGGGAAGACCTTTTAGAACAGAGATGATGAGAAACTTCTTTAGCCAGAGAGTGGTGAATCTATGGAATTCATTGCCACAGAAGGCTGTGGAGGCCAGGTCATTGAGTGTATTTAAGACCGAGATAGGTTCTTGATTGGTAAGGGGATCAAAGGTTACGGGGAGAAGGCGGGAGAATGGGGTTGAGAAACTTATCAGCCATGAGGGAATGGCGGAGCAGACTCGATGGGCTGAATGGCCTAATGTCTGCTCCTATGTCTTATGGTCTTATGATCTTGGGGATCCATTCCTCTGCTACAAGGACACCTGCAAGCAAGGTATGAAGATGGCTTACATTGACAACTGGGAGACGGTCTCTGTCCTCTGGAGATTGACTGTTTGGAAAGGCATTGGAAGAGTTGAACACAAACAAAAAGATCAGCTGGCCCAGAGAAAACAGAGGCCAGTGAATCATGCACCTTCTTGGCCCACTGTCTTCCTCAGCAGCAAATGCAGCAGAGACTTTTATGTCAGAGTGGGACTCCTGGCAATGCTTAACACGGACTTGACCACCATGATGAAAACCTTATGAGACCGAAGGTTACCATAGGAAAGAGGGATTTAGCCAGCACCAAGTTCAACAGATAATTCCACCACAAGGGATTCACTGACTCAACACTTCTGTAGCTAATGATGTGTCTCAGAGGAGGAAGAAGAATGACTCAGCTACATCGCTTAAGGACAAGATCATATAAAAGCTCTGCAACATCACTAATTATGCAACATAGACCTTGAACTATTTGATAGACTGACTAAATAATGTTGATGTTAAGTAGAGGTTAGCTCTAAAATTATTTAACCAGTTGTAATAATCTCAGACTCCGCTACTATAATTAATATTTAGCATCATTTGATGGTGATTTACAGTGGTACACTGAATTGCTTGTGTAACCATGTAACCTATTATGTTAACTAACACTGTTCATTTACATTGTCATCATTGACAATCAACCTGCTAGGTGAACCTGACTACATCTACTCGTATCTATTAATTGCATGTGCACTCTGTTTAACTTTAAGTTATGATTTTGTAGTTAATAAATAATGCATAATTTTTGTCTGATTTCTTCCATGATGGTTAGGCAAGAAAGGCTTAATTGAATCATTCAGTAGCTTGTGGGTATCTTAATCGAGGTTTTGGAAAAGAAGTAGGAAATTTAGCCCTTCAAGACTGCTCAATCACTCAATGAGATCATGGCTGATCTGCAAACTAACTTCCTATATCTGCCTTTGGTTAACAAAGTCTTATCAATCTTGGTTTTAAAATGAACAATTGATCTAGCATCAGTTGCTGTTTGTGAAAAAGAACTCCAAACTTCTTACACAGTTTAGAAGCGTTTTCTAATTCCACTCCTGAAAGGTCTGGCTCTATGATGGAAAATTATTGAGGTGGGAATTTGGCACAGTGGAGAAGGAGGTGCTAAGTCAACCAGGGAATAGATGCAAGGGACAAATTAAAAGTAACAGCACAGGAAGGGACAATGAGATGGAGTTTTGAGTACCAGATGTTAACTGAACACGCACATCTATGGCAATTATCATTAATTCAGAACTTTAATAAGTGATAGAGAGATTGAGAGGGTAGTCAGACAGCTGAGGGATGGGGAGCAGATGGTGGAGGTGGAAAGATGAATGGCTAACTAAGAGGAAAAAGCACGAAAAAAATAATTAGAAAACGAGCACCCAGAGCAACTAGTGAAAATAAGGACTCTGGATGTGGTCATCAAAAAAATATCAAAGGTAGCAGCAAATTATGTAAGTCACTTTGAGGGGAGTTTAACAACACAGCAGTAGTAAGAGAAGATTCAATGGTTAAGACGAGCTGATACAATCTCCTGCAATCTAACTGATAGTCACGTGTATCGTTGAAAAAAGACATTTTGTCGAAGCTTGGGGAGAATAGGAAATAATCCCATCAGCACAAACTTTCATTTATAGTGTCTTTAATGAAGTAAATTCTCTCAAGGTGCTTTGCAGGAGTGTAATCAAACAAAATTTGACAGTGAGCTACCTATGTAATGAAACATTCAGACAGATGACCAAAAATGTGGGTTAAAGAGGTAGGTTTTAAGGTGAGTCTTAAAGCAGGAGAGAAAGGCAGAGGGGTTTAGGGAATTCCGTAATACATATCAGATTGATAGAAAAGTTTGGGTAAGAGGCAGAGTGGCAATACTGGCAAAAAGGAGCATTCATGCTGTAAACAGAAGTGATGTGGACAAGGAAGGGATACAGACAGAATCAACATTGGTATGGCTCAGAGAAAATATGGCTTCTTACATTTGTAGTGATGTATTATAGGCCTCCAATTTGTGGGAAGGGAATGGAGGGGGAGTTCAAGATTGCTCTGGCTGAGCACAGGCCATCTTAAAGGGAACGTTGGCTGTGTGTATCATGTTTATTGTACTGTGTGGTACATTCCCGATTGCTGTATGGCCACCCAGCCGTGCAATAAAGGGAACATTGCTGCCCACTATATCATGAGCTTTCTGATCCAACTAGAAAGGGACAAATTCAGTACTAAAATCTAAACACTAGATTGATTTAATGCATCTTTTAGAAAAACAAATGAGATAGCTGAGGTGAACTAGAAGAAGTTGCTATACAGGTGCCTAAAGTGGGATGATTTTGAAAATTTGATTTCAGTGGTACATTTTAGAAGAAAGGAGACCACTGGGAGTTTTAAGAAGCCATGGGTAAATAAAAAAAATTAGAAATTAATGAAGAAGAAGTTCTGTATGGGTTTAACAATCATGAAATCCTGACACAATATGTTTAGGATCATGAGGAAGAAAATTGCTGAAGCTTAGTTGCTGACAAAGTGCCATCCATCTGAAATGTTAACTCTCTTTCTCCTCTCACAAATGTTGCCTGACCTGATGAGTCTTTCAAGCATTTTCTGCTTTATTTTGAATTTGCTTCTGCAGATAGAAGCAGCTGCTGGGTCCAGAGCACACTTACTCTCTAGCAGTGCCTTGGAACAAGGGGAATGTTTGCTACAGCACCTGTGGCAAGAGCTCCTACATGGAGTCTTTTAATGTGGGGAGGCTTCTGCGCTGCAGCTACTACATGGTTCTGGTTGACCAGGAAACTCTCCTGCTTGTCATAGGTGTATTACAAAGATTTACAGATTGATAATCAACCTGATGGTCATGGAAGGTATGTTTTCATAACATGGCCAAACAAGTCCTGGGGTGGGACTTGAACCCAGAATGCCTAGCTCAGAGGTAGGGATGTTACCCACTGCACCACGAGACCCCCTGGGTCCAGGACTAGAGGGCGTAGGTACAAGATTAAATGTGAGAAGTTTAGAACAGAGGAAGAGAAACCTCTTTTACACAGAGTGTTAGGAAGTGAGTTTCACTTCCAGAGTTAGTGGTTGCAGCAGAAACTCTATTAACATTTAAAATTAGGTAGGATTAAGTAAAAGAGAATGATAGAGACTTAGGAACATGATGAGTGAATGTGATTAGGACTATTTCCTCAAATGGAGGATAAACAGCAACACAGACTGATTGGGCCGAGTGGCCTGTTTTCATGTTGTAAATTCTGTGTATCTGAAATTGGTAACAGCTACTTTTGAAAGTGGTGGGATCAGGAGAAGTCATGTTTCCCCTGCCTACCATTTGGAGGTCAGCCAACATAGTTTTAAAGGCCTTTCTCCATTTTTCTCCCAGGCACCTTCGTCACTCGTCTTGCGCCTCCAGGTCCCTGTTGAGGCCATTTGTTTAGGTATGTCGGTATTTCCCAGCTGTTGGCTCACTCCCCTTCTTGCCAAGTCTTAAATATGACGCCCCTGGCCAGTCAGCCAAAATTAGCTCCACCGCTGTTTTTAGCAGGCATTTGCTATGATATTAAATGCAGGTGAAAGAAAAAAAATCATGCTATTCCTACAGGAATGGGATGTTTATGCCGTAGGTTTGGTGGCCAAATAAAGTTAAATATTCTCACAATCTATCCTTGTCGTTTGTCCTATTTGTCCTTCGGTATCAAAGAAGACGGGCAGAATATCATCTAGTTGACTGGTGAGACCTTTTTTGTTCAGAATGGATATCCACAGATTGAACAATGGATCCAGGATACACAAGATTGGAAACCATGATTTTTTTTAAGTGAGGCTTCCTCAGTTGGCATTTATATTCAGCATCAGCAATGTATCTTATTTGTTATTCTACTTTTATAACACATGTAATCCATAAAATAGACATCCAGAAATAGGAATAACTTGGTCAAGTAAAAAAGCAACTTTTAGATGGGATTCTGACTTGGAGGTGTTCAGTCATAATCCCACAGATGGTAGCTTCGCACCATTGGCCTCATAATGACAGATGCCTTCATTAAAGGTTTTTATCAGGCTTTTTTACTTGAGCAAGTTATTCCTATTTCTGGATGTCTATTTTACAGATTACATGTGTTATAAATGTAGAATAACAAATAAGATACTCTAATATGAAGTATTGGAAGACTCAATCACAGAGTGAAAATCATGCCAAGGAAAGACCAAAGTATTTTCAGTTTCTTTATTATACCTTTGGGAATTGGTGTATTTTCCAGGAGAATAATCTCCATCTCAAAAGGGAAGAAGTGGAAAGTTAGATACCTACAGGTAATGAAATAGGCACATAGTGTTTTCATGTTTGGACTCAAGGTTCGAATCCAACAAAATATACATTTCTTCTCTGATCTCACTATGAGTCTTAAATAAAAAGAACAGTCTCAACCCAATTTCCAGTCAGCATAGGCCCAAAGCACAAAGTTTTACATAATAGCGCTGGGCAAAGTAATAAATCCACTGAATATTTTATAGCTGTAGCTCTAGGGTAAGTAGGGTGGCAGTTAAAAAGTTGGATAGAGCCAAAATATGCAGGAAAAAACTGAAATAAATGGTTGAACTTCCAGGAAGACATGGAAGTTTTACATTTCATTGTGTAGCTTTCTAATTTTAATTACGAATAAAAGCTAATGAAACACCTCCGTACATTAACACTAGGGGACAGTGTAAGATAATTTTTCACAGCTTGCTGCTCTGTTCAGATTGGTCTAAAATTTCCGGGAAACCTCTGCAGCTTAAGAACGGATTGCACTATTTTATCCGAGGAAATTTGTGTGTAAGTGATTATTGCAGGGCTTACAACAGAACATTGACATGCACAATTTCCCAATCTTTTGTGCCTTTCTCAAGTTACACCTGGCAAAACCCCATTTAATTCCACATCCCCATGTAAAAGATGAGAGAAGGCAAGTTTCCTGAATTTATGCTGGTTCTGAATGAGCATAAATTTACAGCCATAGGCCCAGATCGTCCGGTCCCTGAATGGTCGCACCCCGGACATACCCTGGGAGATGCGCTGGAGGACCCCTGGGAAGTCACCATGCACTGCCTACACAGGAATTGCCTGGAAATTTTCAATATCCAATGGGCGATTCCCCTGTGTCTGGAACCCTCTGAAACTCTGAATTAAAGTTGGAGACTTTGGCTAGTTCTGACTCATTTATCAGAAGAATTACCCATGAAAAGTTAGAAGGGTTACAACCATTTCTAATACCTGGGTAACTATACCACTGCCCCCCTTTCTCCCCAGTGGAGCCCCTGACTACCCCCCCACCCCCTAAAGACTGCCCACTCTCGACCCCCAACTACCCTCCCGACCCCATAACTACCTCATCCACCACCCAACTACACCCCTGACCACCCGACTCCCGCTGACTCTACACTGTCCCCGAACTCCCGAATAATCCCACCACTCACCAACCACCCGGCTACCCACCTGACTACCCCCTCGACTAACCCCCAGCCCCAACTACCCTCCCACCCCAACTACCCTCCTCACACCCCAACTACCCTCTTGACCACCCCCATCCCCAACTACAACCCCACCACTGACTACACCCCTAAATCCCACCCCAACTACCCCTTCCACCCTGACAATTCCCCCGGGGGCGTTGGCTTGGTTTCCCCCAATGTTCCTACTACTCTGCAATCAGTACGCCCCACATTTCTGAGGTGACCCAGTTTGGAAGTCTGGGCGAGAAATGTGGAGCTCCAGAGTAAGGGAAGTAAATAGGAGTGGAATGGCAATCCGATGGTGATTGCCACTTCTTGGGAGTTTCAATCCATAATTTCATACAGAGCAGGCCAGGAAGTCTCTATTTTCGATGTTTCATCATGATTTTTCAGAAACATATAATTTCTTATTGAGACTTGTACTATCCTTTCTTTACATTATAATGCATTTTTATGACATCAGAATCTATTACATTAGAAAGAGTAAATCTATAATTATCTTAATCTCAATATGAGTAAATGATGGTTCCATGGTATTAAACCTTAATTTTTATAACATCATTGAGGTGGCATATGTTCCATATTTTCCTTAATTCCTGATGGTTTATGCTGATTACCACTTGTGTATTGCAAGTTCTCACATTTGAACAAATGCTAATGAGATTCTTAGGAACTTTCAATGTAAATTGCTGTGAACAAAATTGACATGGAGCTTGGTGTAAATTTTAGTGTAAACTGGAAATTATTGTCCTTATCTTAAATAGACATAGGGGAGAATTTTCTCCCCGTTGGGCGGGCGGGCCAATTGGGAGTGGGCAAGTGCGGAGCCGATTGCCGCTTTCGATTGGCTGCGTGCCGCCATTTTACGTAGGCGGGCCAATTAAGACCCGTCCAGCGTGACACGCACCCAGGAGTGCTGAGTGATACCTGTGCTGGCGGGGGGAGGAGGGAGAGTCAGGGCCTGCGCTCTGTGAGGCACAGAGCTGCCTCAGGGAGATTAATTTCATTATGAAGAATTGAAAAAAATAATTTAAAAAATTATTCAGACATGTCCCCTCATGTGATAGTGTCACATGAGCTGGGACATGTCAATGAATTTTGATAAAAATTTTTATTGAATTAATAAATCCTTCATGAAACATCATCCCGTCCATGGATGAGGTTCCATGAAAAATGCAAAGGCCGCCTGGGCTCTTCACCTGCCCGCCAACCTTAAGGTTGGACGGGCAGCCTCGACAACTATTTTAATTAGGTGATTAATGGCCTTAATAGGCCTTTGACAGTTCGGCGGGCGCGCAGCTGACTCCGGTGGGTGCTGGCCGAACTGAAGGTCAGAATGACGTGCAGTGACGTTGGGACGCACGGCCGATGTCACCGCGCATCATTTTACGCGCCGGCTTGCCGGGGCAGGCCCCGCATGTCGAACAGAAGATACTGCCCATAATTAGAAGAGTTGTGATCTAGCATAGAAATGAGATTATAAGATTGGGATAATTGATCTGTTTGTGTAGATGTGAGAAAAATAAGTGTTCCACGCAAACGATTGAAAAGCTGTACCTCCGAAGACACATAAGAAGTTATTTAGAGTTTTAAAAGCTGAAAATTAATACAATTAAATATTTATAATCAATTAGAAATCTCCTATGATTCAGCAGTAGTAGTTTTGCCTCTGTATCAGAACATTGTGCAGTTCAAGTCCTGCTCCAGGGACTTGAGCACATTTATCTAGGCCGACACTCCCACTTGGCACTGAGGGAGTGCTATACTGTCAGAAATGTTGCCTTTCACTTAAAGCAAGGCCCTGTCTGCCCTCTGAAGTGACCAACTAATGGTCAAATTATGTCCTTAGTATGTAGAGCAGTATGTCAAGGACAGCTTTCATAAAGAAATAACTTGGTTTTATATAGTGTCTTTTGTGAGCTTAGGACAACCCAAAGTGCAATGTAGCCAATGAAGCATATTCATTATTGTATTGTAGGAATTACAATGGCCAATTTGCACACAGCAGAGTCCCACAAGCAGCAATGTGGTATGACCATTTGCTCTTAGTGATGTTGGTTGAGAGATAAATATTGGGCAGTACACCAGGAAGAACTTCTGCTTTGCATAGTGCAATGAGCTCTTTTACATCCTAAGTGAGAGGACTTGGTTTAATATCGCACCCAAGAGACAGCATCCCTGACAGTGCAGCACTCCTTCAGTACTGCACTGTGGTGCTACCCTAGACATTATGTGTAAGGCTCTGGAGTGGGACTTGAACCCACAACTTCATGATTCACAGTTGAGAGTGCTGCCATTGAGTCAGAGCTGCAGAACTCATAATTATATATCACATGAAGTTATTCATTCAGAATGTCATCATTGAAATGTGAGAAATGACATCACATTATGCCTGTGCACATTTTACCCAAATACTATTGCTAAAGGACAACGATGCCCTTTTAATATATAAGACTTTTAAGAAAAACTGATCCCAAAACTCAACTTTTTAACATCTTTATTTGTAGTTTTCTGTGAAAATAAGAAAACTCACATGTTGTATTTTGTCTATGATGCTTTTTCATTTTGATTTTTTTTCTCAGTCTGGTATCTTTGCTCAAGTCCTAGTGTTCAGAGCACACACACTTTTACTGCAGTGAGACCTGGACTATGTATCAGTGACACATAAGAGCGCTAGCAATGCCTCTGCTGCAATCCTCTGGATTCAGTGAAGAACTTTTGAACAAATGCTGGCGTCCTTCCTGAAGCCAACTCCACAAACTCCTGCAAAATCAACTTCAATGGGCTGGTCACTGTGTTTGGATGGCTGGAAACCATGTTTCTCATCAGGTCCTGTTTTCTCAATTCTCAAATGGCTAACGTTCCAGAGGAGAGCAAAAAAAAAACACTTCAAACACACCCTGAAGCTCTTCTTGAAGCAGCATTGAAATTAATGACTAGGAGGAGCTTGCTACCAATCATTCAGAATGGTGACAACATGTCCACCAAGCTGCATCACATTTTGAGTCCCAATGTCTTAATGTTGAGGCAGAGTGGTGGCAGAGAAGGAAAGAAAGGGAAGCATATCCTGCACTCCAGGTCCCACTACCTCGTGGGGAGTCCTACCCTTTGTGCCTACAGATTTGCAAATCAAGAATCAGTCACATGAAGACCCATGGCAGAAACTCATGACACTGAGTTGCCATCCTAGAATCAAGGGACAGCCGACAACGACCTTTGGTGTTAAGAGGTTAAGAAACTGGCCAGATAGGAAGCTGCTAGTGTATCACTTTGTAAAGATAAACAGAGTCCATTGACAGCAGTTGACTTTTATGTGTTAACAATGACTATTCACCAAGCTATCTAACTATCCACAGAACAAAGAAAGCAGGATATCAGGATACCTAGCAGGATACCACCTGATAAATGCTTGCTTTGTTCCGTGGTGGATAAGGCTAAATAAATTAGCAGGAGGTTCATCTGGAAAAATCATCCTCCTTCTCTGTAAGTTGACTTCAGTTGTTCCTGTTTGGAAGGTGCTGTTGAAGGAGCCTTGGTGAGCTCCTGCAGTTCATTTAGTAGATGGCACACACTGCTGCCACTGTGCATCGATGGTGGATGAAATGAATGTTTATTATGATGGTTTGGGTGCCAATCAAATGGGCTGCTTTGTCCTGGATGGTATCAAGCTTCTTGAGTGTTGTTGAAGCTGTACTCATCCAGGCAAGTGGGGAGTATTCCATCACACTCCTGACTTGTGCCTTGTAAATGGTGGACAGGATTTAGGGAATCAGGAGGTGAGTTGCTCTCCAGAGAATTCCCAGCCTCTGACCTGAGACCTCTACCATCTAGAAGGACAAGGGTAGCAGGTGCATGGGAATACTACCACCTGCAAGTTCCCCACCAAACCGCACACCACTCTGACTTGGAACTATATCGCCATTCTTTCACTGTTGCTGGGTCAAAATCCTGGAACTCCCTTGCTAACAGCATTGTGGGTGTTCTGACAAACACAGACTGCAACGGTTCAAGAAGGCAGCTCACTATTACCTTCTCAAGGGTAATTAGGGATGGGCAATAAATGCTGGCCCAGCCAGTGACGCCCACATTCCATGAATGAATAAAAAGTTTGGAAAATGCTTTATTCAGCAAATAAATTTCTGACAGTTTACTCATTCTACCAAGAGGGAGATTTCATGGCTGCCAATTTGATGCTTAATCTTTTTTATATTTATGTAGTGGATTTCCCCTAGTGTTGTTCATGGTGCACTGTCATTTAAAAAAAAAATTCAACCAATCAGAAACTATGATGCATGAAATGTGACATAATGGAGAGAAAAGGTCTGCTATTGTACATTTTTAAAGCTAAGCAGAACTTCAGTGACATTGTTCATAGTGGGTCAAAGGATACAATGTTCATCCAAGAACACTCCAAAGGATATGAGCTCTTCCAATTCTGGCCTCCCTGTATATCCTTGATTTTAATCATACCACCATTGCTGGCCATACCTGAATCTTCCTAGGTGCCAACCTGCAGAATGTTTCTCCTAAACCGCTCCTCTCTTCCTTTAAGACTCTCCTTAAAACCTACCTCTTTGGCCAAGCTATTCATCTAATCTCTCCTCGGGGAATGATCCTGCGAAGCACTTTGGAATGTTTCCTTAGTTCTTCTTTATTAGACATCTTCTTCTTAGATTCTTTCCTTAGTTCTGTTGAAGAGTCATACGGACTCGAAACGTTAACGGTGTTCCCCTCCGCAGATGCTGTCAGACCTGCTGAGTTTTTCCAGCTATTTTTATTTTTGTTTTTGTTTTGGATTTCCAGCATCTGCAGTTTTTTGTTTTTACCTTGGAATGTTTTATTGTGTAAAAGGCACTAGACAAATCCAAGTTGTTATCAAATAGGGTTGTTTTCATGTGCTTTGGAAATATTACAGGAAGTAAAAAAAAACAAAAATAAAAATACCTGGAAAAACTCAGCAGGTCTGACAGCATCTGCGGAGAGGGATACAGTTAACGTTTCGAGTCCGTATGACCCTTCATCAGAACTACGGACTCGAAACGTTAACTGTGTTCCTCTCCGCAGAGCATGTCAGACCTGCTGAGTTTTTCCAGGTATTTTTATTTTGGGTTTCCAGCATCCGCAGTTTTTTGCTTTTATCTTACAGGAAGTAAATCGGATGCTTGCAGGAAACGTACTCAAGATATTTCAAACAAAAGCAGCCCATTCATCACCTGGTGCATTCTGTTAAGCACAACAATTCTTTTTTTTAAATCTTTAATCCTTAACCTCTCTCTTTCTTTTTTTAAAAAAAACAGACCGCAATTGATTTTACATTTATTCTCTTGTCGGACAGTGTATTATGCAATTATTTTTTTTAAAACTAAATTGCCTTTTAAGGGGATTATTTCTAATTTTGTTCTGGATATTCCCCACGCCCCATTGAACAAGGGGGCAAAACATCTTCAGTATTTCAGTCCCCTCCAGTATTTTAAACGGCTCGTGCAGCTCACACCTCCAGGGGAATATACATTCGCGGATCCATTCAGCCTAAAGTTTGCCCCTGCAGTATGTGGACGGATTTAAGGGAACAAAAACTACATGGCACTATTTCCTTAAACGTCAGGTCCATACAGGAACAGCGAAGCGAGTGGGTGTCTGTCTCTCTCTCTCTCTGTGTGTCTGCGCAGAAGCATCTGGTGGGAGGCTGAACAGTAACTTGTCCTCAAACTGCTTCAGGTAGGAATTGTCTGAAAATGCTCAATGAATGTGTTGCACCTGTATCAGTGCACATGAGAGCAGCAGGGTTTGACCATGCAGTGTTGTTCCCCCCCCCCCCCTCCCCTCTCTCTCTGTGCTGAATAATTGATCTTGGGCTGCTTTTGCTGGTGTGAAACTTCAACTCTGGTCCCCTTCCGATTTTAACTGGCGCGGCGCTCGCTCCCTCGCTCAGCAATTGTCGGGGTTGAATTGAGGGCTTTGCTTGTTGTTTATTGGAGTGGCTGGGCTGCCCTGAAAGAGAAACCTCTGGTCTTCGCGCCAAACCGGGAAGCCTGGTTGGGGGATCAGAAAACCTATTAAAATGTTAGAGAAGCTCTTTACCCCCCCCCCCCCCCCCCCAACACACCACTTCAGACCCAGACACTTTTTTTTAATATATTCGTGTTTTGTTTTTATTTTTAAGAGTGTGAGGGTCAGGCCGCAGTCCCGGAGACTGTGTGTGTGTGTGTGTGTGTGTGGGGGGGGTGTGTGTGTGTGTGTGTGGGGGGGGGTGTGTGTGTGTGTGTGTGTGTGTGGGGTGTTTGTTCCCTCTCCCTCACTTGGGCAGTTCATTCGCCAGAATTCGCCATTCCTGGACAATCGGAATTGAACCGCCTTCGCCAAATTCCCCGCCGAGGGCACACAACACACACAAAAACCCCCGCGGTGGATCTCTAGGGGTCTCCGTGAAATTTATTCTGCACTCTTCTTGTGTCGAGGTTACTTCATCACGGGCTTCCCTAATGTTAATAACATCCCAGCCCCTAACACCCCACTCCTCCCCTCCTCCCAGCCCCTAACCCCCCCCCCCTCCTCTCCCTAACTCCCCCTCCTCCCTGTCCCTAACCCCCCCCTCCTCCCTGTCCCTAACCCCCCCTCCTCCTCCTGTCCCTAACTCCCCCTCCTCCCTGTCCCTAACCCCCCCCCTCCTCCCTGTCCCTAACCCCCCCCCTCCTCCCTGTCCCTAACCCCCCCCTCCTCCCTGTCCCTAACCCCCCCCTCCTCCCTGTCCCTAACCCCCCCCTCCTCCCTGTCCCTAACCCCCCCCTCCTCCCTGTCCCTAACCCTCCTCCCTGTCCCTAACCCCCCCTCCCCTCCTCCCTGTCCCTAACCCTCCTCCTCCCAGCCCCTAACCCCCCCTCTCCTAACCCCCCCTCCTCCCTGTCCCTAACTCCCCCCCTCCTCCCTGTCCCTAACTCCCCCCCTCCTCCCTGTCCCTAACCACCCCCCTCCTCCCAGCCCCTAACCCCCCACCTACCCCGCCTCCTCCCAGCCCCTAACCCCCCACCTACCCCGCCTCCTCCCTGTCCCTAACCCTCCCCTCCTCCCTGTCCATGAGCTGACTCCGGTGGAGGGTTTGCCCCCTCCCAGGTGAAAATGTCTGGAGCTAAAGGACAGCAGTAATATTGTGCAGAGTATTTTACTTGACTTCCGCAGCATTAAAAACAAAACAGTTCCTCTTTGAGAAACAATCCATTAAAGTGCAGCTCAAGAGCTGGCTGGACACTTCGTGGGAGAGGACGTCTGGAGCCTCCTGACTGACATTGTTTTGTTTAACACCAGTTTGAAACTGAAACCAGAACAAGTCCAACCCAACCTGCTGATGTGGAGCATGGAAATTTTGGGACAGAAAGTGCTCAGTTCCCCAGCTGGAGTTATCTAATCTCCCTTTTCTGTGCTGATGTGACAAAACATACATGAAGAGTAATATGAATATACTTATCCACATGACAAGAGCCATTGCAGATTCACAAATTTCCAGTGGTATTAAGGGGAGGGGAGAGAGAGAGAGAGAGAGAGAGGAGAGAGAGGGGGGGTGGGGAGAGAGAGAGAGAGAGAGAGAGAGAGGAGGGGGGGGGGGAGAGAGAGAGAGAGAGGGGGGGGGAGAGAGAGAGAGAGAGAGGGGGGGGGGGAGAGAGAGAGGGGGGGAGAGAGAGAGAGAGGGGGGGGGGAGAGAAGAGGGGGGGAGAGAGAGAGAGAGGGGGGGGAGAGAGAGAGAGAGGGGGGGGGAGGAGAGGGGGGGGAGAGAGAGAGAGGGGGGGGAGAGAGAGAGGGGGGGGGAGAGGAGAGAGAGAGAGAGGGGGGGGGAGAGAGAGAGAGGGGGGGGGAGAGAGAGAGAGGGGGGGGGAGAGAGAGAGAGGGGGGGGGGAGAGAGAGAGGGGGGGGAGAGAGAGAGAGGGGGGGGAGAGAGAGAGAGGGGGGGGAGAGAGAGAGAGGGGGGGGAGAGAGAGAGAGGGGGGGGAGAGAGAGAGAGGGGGGGAGAGAGAGAGAGAGGGGGGGGGGGGAGAGAGAGAGAGGGGGGGGGAGAGAGAGAGGGGAGGGGGGAGAGAGAGAGGGGGGGGAGAGAGAGAGAGAGAGGGGGGGGGAGAGAGAGAGAGGGGGGGGAGAGAGAGAGAGAGAGAGGGGGGGGAGAGAGAGAGAGAGAGGGGGGGAGAGAGAGAGAGAGAGAGAGAGAGAGAGAGGGGGGGGAGAGAGAGAGAGGGGGGGAGAGAGAGAGAGAGAGAGGGGGGGGGAGAGAGGGGGGGGGGAGAGAGAGAGGGGGGGAGAGAGAGAGGGGGGGGAGAGAGAGAGGGGGGGGGGAGAGAGAGAGGGGGGGGGGAGAGAGAGAGGGGGGGGGAGAGAGAGAGGGGGGGAGAGAGAGGGGGGTGGGGGGAGGGGAGAGAGAGGGGGGTGGGGGGAGGGGAGAGAGAGGGGGGTGGGGGGAGGGGAGAGAGAGAGGGGGGTGGGGGGAGGGGAGAGAGAGAGGGTGAGGGGGGGAGAGAGAGGGGGGGCGGGGAGAGAGAGAGGGTGGAGGGGGGAGAGAGAGGGTGGGGGGGGGAGAGGGGGGGCGGGGGAGGGGAGAGAGAGGGTGGGGGGGGGCGAGAGAGGGTGGGGGGGGGGGAGAGAGTGGGGGGGGAGAGAGAGGGGGGGGAGGGGAGAGAGTGGGGGGTGGAGGGGGTGGGGGGGGCGGGGGCTGCATTTCCAAGAGCAGCACCAGGCATACTTGAAATTGAGGTGCCAGTATGGTGAAGCTACAACACAGGACAACATACATGCTGAACATTGGAGGTAAAAGCCAGAGTGAAGTGACCCCACATTAATGCATCCAGTCATGAGTGGTGGTGGTGGACAGTTAAGCAACTTATAAGGCAAGGCCCTTGCTGCAAAGAGGAGGTGTCGTGAGCATCCTCAATGATGACAGAGCTCAGCATGGGAGTGCAAATGGCAAGTCTGTATGGTTTGCAATGACCTTCACCCAGAAGTGTGAAGTGGACGATCCTTCTCAGCTTCCTTTTGAAATCCCCACCATCATTGTCAATCTTCAGGCAATTTGAGTTGCTGCACATGTCATCGAGAAACTAGGTACACTGGTCACAGCAAAGGATATGTATCCTAGCAACGTTTTGGCTGCAGTGCTGAAGAGATGTGCTCCAGAATTGGCTGTACCTCTGTCGAAATGCTTTAGAACAGCTACCAATGACATCTACCTGACAATGTGGAAAATTGGCCAGGTATGCCCAGTCCGGAAAAAGCAAGACCTGCCTACCCCCAAACATCAGCAAAGCAGAAGGAATAGTGAACAGTGTTATCAAGCTTACTAATATCATGCTCAACCTGAGTTCTGCCAGGACCATTCAGTTTCCGACCTTATCACAATCCTGACCTAAGCATGGACAAAAGACTGAATTGCAGATGTCAGGCGAGAGTGACTGCCCTTGGCTACAAGGCAGCATTTGACTTGAGTGTGGCACTAAGGACTCCAGTAATACTGGAGTTAATTGGAATCATGGGGAAAATTCTTAAGCGATTTGGAGTCATATCAACTGCACAAAAAGCTGGTTGTAGTTTTGAAGGCCAATAATTTCAAGTCCAGAAGCAGGAGTTCACCAGAGCAGAATCCTAGGTTCAGCTATCTCCAATTGTTTCATCAACGATCTTCTTTCCATCTTAATGTTAGAAGTAGGGCTGTTTTGTACAGTGTTCAGCTCAACTTACAATTCCTTGCTACAGCAAGACGTGGACAATACCAGCCCAACGCTGGTAAAAGGCAAGTAACATTTGTGCCATAAGACCATCTCCAGCAAGACATAATGTAACTACCAGTCATTGGCATTACCATTATTGAAGCCCCAACATCAACATGTCACATTTTGTTATTGAATAGAAATCCACTGGATCATCCACAAAATTGCAGTGGCTGCTAAAGCAAGTCAGAGTCTGGGTATTCTGTGCTGAGTGGCTTACCCCCTGCCTCACCCACCTACAAGGCATAGTCAGGAGTGTAATAGAGTATTCTCCACTTATTTGGATAGTGTACCTGCAACAACCCTCAAGGACATAAAATATAGAATTTACAGGACGAAAACAGACCATTTGGCCCAGTGGATCCAAAGCAGTCTGTTTGAATGTCAACCCATCCACCACTTTAAACAATCACTTCCTTCATTGTTGATGTGGTGTGTACTATCCACAGGATACAGTGCTGTGACTTGTCAAGACTTCATTGACACAACCTCCTCAAACCTGTGACCTCCACCATCTAGAAGGTCATGTCAGCAAGTGCATGGGAAGACATGCCAACTTGGACACAAATCACCGTTCCTTCGTGGTCGCAAGGTCAAAATGATGGAACTCGACTGAGCAGCACTGTGGGAGCAGCTTTAATACATAAACTGTAGCTGTCTAAAAAGGGGGCTCACAATCACCTTAAGAGAGCAACTGTCAATGGTTGCTATCCCTTGTAAATGCTTTGCTTCTAGGTCAGACAATTGGATTTTTGATTTTAAATTTTAGAACAGGTGACGAGGCTTTCTTAATCTTGCTGCCAAGTTAATGTTTTCTAGGTTATAGCTGATGATAGGCAATCAATAAAGCAGTCTGCTGGTTTGACATGGAAAACATATCACAGACCATGCCTTGCCGCATTTCTCATTAGTTGATATTACTGAGCTTTGTTCATAGTAGCTGTAGGGAAAATTTTTATATTTATATTTAGAAATACATTTCTTCATCTCTGCACCATAGTATCTAAAGATGGTTTGAGCATTCTGGTACTTTATAAGTTATTATTTTAGAGATTTCGATAGCATAATTTGATATATATGTGCATGAGTTAGTTTAGCTAGTTACACTCACTAAAATACTTTGCCATTGGCATATCCTTATAGTTTGAGAAAGGAAGTGTTAAAGTGGTCTGTAATTACTGTATCATTTATCAGGCTTTTGTTCGTTAGATTTAACACATTTTTGCTCTTTTATGCTTCCCTGATTTAATAAAAATTAATTAAAACTATCTTAAAAACAAATGGTGTTTCTGCAGCTACCGAACTGCTCAATTACACTCAATCCCCTTCCCACCATTAAAACCATAACTCACTCTCTTGCCTAGTTATTAACCAGGTATAACCCTCACCTCCGTTTCCTTAAGTCCGTGGGACATAGACTTGAATGTTTATGGCAGACGATTGTTTTAGTTGCTCATTGCCAAATGTCCCATGATCTTGGCGAACCATACTACTTGACCAGTGGTTGATCACACCATCCTGCTCCAGTGCCTCTCCATTGTCCTGGGTGGGACTGCCCTCGCCTGGCTCCATTCTTATTTATCCAGTTGTAACCAGTGATTACCTGCAATGGCGCCTCTCCCTGCACTATTACCTATGGAGTCCCCAAAGATTTATGTTCCCCCTCCTTTTTGTGGCATGAACATCAGCAAATACCACCTGTACCATGTACATAAACATTCTTAAAATGGGGAAGTCCATGATGCATCAATTACCCCTCATACCAATGGCTTCAAATTAAGTTAGAGATTCTCTAACTTCAATGAATTTATACCAAGTTACTATTTTCGCAAATACAGTCAAATAAATCATCCAACCAGAGTTCAAACATCAGATTCCAGAAGACCTTGTTCACTGGTTCAAACATTTTTTGTTTTTAGCACCTGGGCGTCAACACCCATTGCTTTATATTAACTCTTGCGGACAACCTCAATGATACTTCATGCAATTAGGGTAAATCTTCTGTGGCATTCCTACAATGACTCAAGAAAACAGTGTGTCATTTCCATATATTTCTTTACAGAAACAAAGTGAGATAAAGTATGTGGTAACTTGTAGGCTTTTCTGTTGGAAATCCTGTATGATTATCATGGTGTAAACTGGGCACTTTTGAGACTGAAACAGCTGCGTGCATGAACCACAAAAAGCTAGCATACAAGTTCAGCAGGTAATAGTGAAGGAAAATGAAATGTTCGCCTTTATTTCAAAAGGAATGGAATATAAAAATAATGAAGTTTTGCTAAAACCATACAAGGCACTAATTAGACCACACCTAGAATGTGTGAACAGTTTTGGTCCCTTATCTAAGGAAAGATACACTGGCATTGGAGGCTGTCCAGAGAAGGTTCACTAGGTTGATCCTGGGTGTGGAGGGATTTTCTTACGAGGAGAGGTTGAGTAGGTTGGGCCTGTACTCATTGGAGTTTAGAAGAATGAGAGGCAACCTTATTGAAACATATAAGATTCTTAGGGGGCTTGACAGGGTAGATGCTGAGAGGTTGTTTCCCCTTGTGGGAGAGTCTAGGACCAGGGGGCATAATCTCAAAGTAAGGGGTCACCCATTTAAGACGGAGATGAGGAGGAATTTCTTCTCTGAGGGTAGTGAATCTGTGGAATTTTTTACCACAGAGGGCTGTAGAGGCTGGGTCATTAAGTATATTCAAGGCTGAGATAGAGAGATTTTTAATCAGTAAGGGATTCCAGGGTTATGGGGAAAAGGCAAGAAAGTGGAGTTGAGCATTATCAGATCAACCATGATCTCATTGAATGGCAGAGCAGACTCGATGGACCGAATGGCCTACTTCTGCTCCGACGTCTTATGGTCTTATGGACTTCTATCCTTTCTCTCTCCCTTCTTGTCTCCTTTGGATGTTGTTGCTAGGGAAACCAGTAGTTTTTAATGACTTTGTTTAAAGACCCACAATAAATATTGATATATCGGTAGGGAGCGAGATGTGGCGGGGAAAGGAAAGCTGGTGTTGTAACTCTAAAAAGCGACAGGCACCCAAACAAACAGTCCCAATTTTGCAAGACATTTTAATTGGTATCGAGCAACAGAAATACTATGTAATTGACAAATAACCAGCCCCTAATGGATCAAAATTTCACATGTTGGCTGACCTAGATTTCCAATTGGTGCTAATATAATGTTGGTTGGGAAAACCTGGGCTTCTGGCACGGAATGTGTTGACTGTTCTGATCAAATATTAACTTCAGTAGATAGCTTCTAAAATGGCAATTTTGGTGAACCATTGAATATATTTTTTTTAAGTTAGAAACAGCAGTAATTTCCTGAATTGTCTGGTTGTTGGGGCACTTTTTCTAAATCTGTATTTTATGTAAGAATATTTGTACAAGAAATTTCTTAATGCATCTTTGCTTCTGTTCAAGTTGGTTCAATGTATGATTATCTTTGGATTTATGGTTCTCCCTATTTAACATTCCCCACCTTCCAGGAGTGCTTGACTCTTAAAATGCTTCTTTGACAAAACCCTGTCTTACTATATTCAGTAGCTTGCTTAGAGAGCTGCGATAATTAAGAATCACTTAAAATAAAAAGGAGCGGAAGACAGATGGGCTGACTTCTATCCTTACCATAAATTCAGCAAGAGTGTAGTGGAAGGGTGGCACTCTGATTAATACCCAGATTATTACTTTGTAGCTATAGATTGTAAACCTCCCAAACCATCTTATTTTTTCATCACGTTAAAGTTGTTTTGTTTTTGCTTTTTAAAATAGCTGATTCCTGACAAGTGTAAGTTTCCTCAAATTTGTGTTCACTCAGCAACTCAGATTGTTTCAATCTATACTCCCAAAATTATTGGTTAAGCTCGAATGTTTTGGAAACAACCTCAAAAGGAGATCGATCTATTAATTTGAAATATAAACTATGATCTTGGGAATTATACTGTCCAACTATTGGCTGCTTATGCTTAATATGAAGTTAATTTGTTGTGCTGTTAACCCTTTTAATAAAAAAACCTTTATTGTGCTCATTAAGATTCTGGTGTTCGGCCATGTTAACATTGAGCACTCTCAAGTCAAGTGTAGTACAGCTGGATGCAGAACATAACCTCTACTTTGCACCACCAATATCACCAAACCCAGGTGATTACACCAGTATGACATTTTATTTTCAATTTCTCACACCAGCCAGCCTTATGATCCCTCTCTGAGTCCGATTTATTAATCAGTGATGAATTAGGAATGCTTTTGTTCTGTCCAAGCCCACTAGGAACCGACTGAGACTCTGAGGACTCGCATAGCCAATTTCTAGCCAGCAGACTTGAGATTTTAATGCCATCAGCCTGTTGGGTGTGATCCTTGGGCATCAGAGGTGAAAGGCAAATGTTTAATCGGCCCAGATTCCTACATTGTACCTTGGCTTAATGTTTCCATTGAACAAAAAAAATTTCAGACAATGATTTAGTGTTGATGCTCTTGTGTTTGCATGGTATAATTTCATGGCCTATTTGATAAAATAACTAACAGGTAAAGTCACTAATTTCATTCATAAATTAGTACATTTTGTACTGCAATTTTAAAGCATAGATTCAACAGTGTAAAAAACCTTACTGTTAGTCTGAAGCAGCTTTAAATAAACTCAGCCATTCATTCCATTATTATGAATTTCATTCTGATTCATTTTGCTTGATTCCAGTTAATCAATATTGGCCATTTTCTTTCTTTCGTCCTTGGGCTGTGAGCATCGTAGGCAAGGCCAGTGTTTATTACCCATCCCTAATTGCCACTTGAGAGTGGTGTTGAGCTGCCTTCTTGAACTGCTGCAATCCATGTTGTGTAGGTACACTTGGTGCTTTTTCTTCTGAGCGGCTTGGTACAACTATGTGGCTTAGTAGCCTATTTCAGAAGCAGTTAAGAGTCATCAACATTGCGGTGGATCTGGAGGCTCATGTAGGCCAGTCTGGATGGATTGGCAGGTTTCCTCCCATGAAGGACTTTATGGGAGATTGAATGTTAAATCATTTGTGCAAAAAAATCAGCGCGTTTGTGCATTCCAGGCCTCTCTAGGACTTGAGGACTTATGTGGACAAATGGAGTACTTGAGGGAATGTTGCAGTGTGCAGTGCAGTGGTTTGAATGAGACATTTAACTAAGGCACCAGCCTCTTGTTAAGATTGATGTAAGAGGTTCCATGTCACTTCTGCAAAGAAGAGTCCAGGAGTTTCCCTGAATTCTTGGAGAGCATTTATCCCTCTACTGAAAATACAATGGATGTAAATGGTTATTCACCTAATTAGTGTCAATGGTCCTTGCTATGCATGATATCTCTGCAGCATTGCCTACATTAGAGCGGCTGCATTTCGAAAATAATTCACTGGCTGTGAAGAGCATATGTGTCTGTGTGTGAGTACCTGAAAGATGTTAAAGGTTTTTCTCAAGTGTTATTCAACAGTTCCCTTTGATACCATCTTCCCATCCAAAACAAACATATATATTTTTCAGTAAAGTTTGAAAAAAAGTTCGGACATTGTCAGTAAGGTACTTGCGATGTGCTTGTTGAGTATTCTTGGCCTGATAGCTATGTGGAATATCTGTTTCCATCAAATTTTAAGTTGAAAGGCTAGATAATGCATGTTGCTGGCATCTAGAACCACAAAAGATTGAATTAATTAGCCTGGTTGTCTGCTGATTGCTTGTGCCACTGAATGGCATGTTGGCCACTTTGGGGTAGAAGGTACCCTTCCCTGAAGGAAATCGGTGAGCCAGTTGAGTTTTTACAACAAAATGATGGATTTTATGGTTTCTTTCCAGTGCAGCTCCCTCCACAGGGTCAATTTCACAACTTTACTTGGCGGGATTTCAACTCTGAAAGCTAGATTATCCGTCTGGCATCATAACTGCTTTACTGCAATATTCAGCACATTCTTGGGCTAGCATGTTAGAATCAGATGCACTGTTGAACATTAACAATGTTACTGGAGACAAAATTAAACACAAAATGCCTTACAACATTGTTGTATATAATCTCCAGTGGAATCAAGGAACTGATATTATCTTTGCTTGAAAACGTTGCTTCTCTAATTATTGCTTGCATTCCTCTAAACACTTTCCATTTTAGGCATGACAATGTCAAACTAACTCTGTTTATTGCTTTACTGGGCACACCATTGCAATTGTAAGAGGAGCACATAAATATTAGATTGGTATCATTGCCATGTCTGATGGAGCTTTTAAATTGCTGTTTTTTTAAAATAAAAACACTTTCAAAGATTAAGAAAATAACCTGTTAACATCCCATGTGAATATTCTGTTTTTTTTCCCTGTTCTTTCATGGGATGTGGACGTCACTGGCAAGGCCAGCATTTGTTGCCCATCCCTGAACTGCCCTTGAACTGTGTTGCTTGTTGGGCCATTTCCGACGGCAGTTAAGAATCACCCACATTGCCGTGGAGTCACTTGTAGGCAGATTTCCTTCCCTAAAGGACATTGGTGAACCCGCTGGGTTTTTAGGACAATTGACAATGGTTTCATGGTCACTATTATTGAAACTAGCTTTATATTCCAGATTAATTAATTGAATTTAAATTTGAACCGTGTCTCAAGAGCATTGGCATGGGCCCCTGGATTACTAGTCCAGTGACATTACAACAATGTCACTGTCTCATTTAGCGGCCTAAATGATAACTGAACATAAATAGAACTTGTTTTCATATTTCTGCTATTTTGAGAGGTGAAGAAGGTTGCTTAACATTTCTTTCTGTGCTGTGAAGATAGGAATATTTTTAGAATAGTTTGAGAAATGTGTGAGGTGTGTTCAACTGCTCAGTCTCCTTTCTTCTTGGTGATTGGAATTCCAGAGCAAAAGAAACAGAACAGTGTAGCCTGAGCACAGATAATTGCTGCCTTTCTTTTAGGAGCTAAGAGTGCCCTTAGGACTCCAAAATGGCTTCCGAGGCATGGCACACACTTCTTTTGAGACGAATCATGTGGATGCCATATTGTTGAGGGTGTTAGTGCACGCTCAGTGAACAGCTTCCCAAAGAATGCAGAATTGGCAGATCTTGATGTCAATCCGTTTGCAATCCTAATTTACTGCTAGTGGCGTGTTTTTTTTTGGAGCTCAAAAGTTTCAACTAATGCCCTCTCTTAACCTGATAGAACTGACATGTATTCAGCGACTGGGAGGACCCTCCCACACCAGCACTATTTAAGGGGATCATCAGCTGCTTCCAGGTTAGATGGTGGTTGATTTCTTCTGAATGTTGCTTCAATTCTATAAGAATTTGGTGCTATAAGAATTTGGTGTTGTTTAAAATGATAAAAATCATCTGGGATTGATTTGGCAATTACAGGAAAGCTTTTTGCTGACTTTGGATCTTCTGCACAAACCAGTTCTTCCAAACATGAAGCAGCCATTCCCCTTGATATACTGCATGACTTGGCAAATGTACAGAGGTCATGCAGAGCAGGACAAGTTGCTAGAAGAGGAAGGGCTCTCAGTAGGAGGCCATATCTGCCCACAGTGTTCAAGCAGCACTCATTGATTTCAGCTTCGGCACTGTCCATGGCCTTAGTAATGACCATCCTAATAGTGGCCAGCACTGTTTGCCTGTTTGCTTCATGGGGGTTAGGACATGCAGGTATCCCTGTTCCCCTCCATTTAACTCCTCTGGTTGTGTGTCTCCTTGACCTGCCAGAGGGAAACGTATCTGCAGTCTGTTTGGATAA
Source organism: Cetorhinus maximus (assembly GCF_964194155.1). NCBI lineage: Eukaryota > Metazoa > Chordata > Chondrichthyes > Lamniformes > Cetorhinidae > Cetorhinus > Cetorhinus maximus. Next base: position 59,660 of record NW_027597933.1, read on the forward strand.
TGCGGCTGTCATGATTGAATATATGGTAGTGTGCAATCTGTGAGATGTGGGTGTGCTGTTTGTCACAGTGCCAAGTGTATGAGGATGCTGTGGATCATGTGGATGTCAAGTATGGGTCCTGATTGAAAGAGGTTGTGGAGATGTGAATTGAGCAGTGTGTGAGGTTAGTGGTGCAGTTAGTGGGAAATGGTATTTGAAGGTACATTCACT
>NW_027597934.1:0-12500 GCF_964194155.1 Cetorhinus maximus
AAACGGCAACACTGTGAGAAAGGCAGATAAAACCGGACGAGGGGGCAAGAGTGATAGCTCACATCGCGAGAGGAGACGGTCGAGGGCGACAGGTGTTTCTTCAGGGTGACAGATTGGCGGCCGGAGGTTGCGGGATGGATATGTGTGTGATTAAAATCCTGCATTGATATAGCACCTCCAATGTAGTAAGATGTCCCAAGATGCTTCACAGGGCGCGTTGTCAAACAGAATCTGACCCCGGGCCACGTGAGGAGATATTAGGGACAGGGTGACCAAAAGCTCGGTCAGAGAGGCCGGTTTTAAGGAGCGTCTTTGTGGAGGAGAGAGAGAGACAGAGAGAGATAGGGAGAGAGAGACAGAGAGAGAGAGAGAGAGAGAGAGAGAGAGATAGGGGGAGAGAGATAGGGAAAGAGACACAGAGAGTGAGACGGACAGTGAAGCAGAGGGAGAGAGGGTGAGACAGAGAGTGAGAAAGAGAGAGAGAGAGAGTGAGACAGAGAGAGTGAGACAGAGAGAGAGAGACAGAGAGACAGAGAGAGAGAGAGAGTGAGACAGAGAGAGAGAGAGAGTGAGACAGAGAGAGAGAGAGGGGGGCAGAGAAAGGATGTGAGAGGTGAGAACCGGAGGGGTTTAGGGAGCTGATGACATGGCTGTCACTGAAGCACAGAACATCAGAAATGAGATGGTATCGCGGCTGTAATGGTGCAATGGGTCTCTCCTTCACGCCTCAGAGTCAGAAGGTCGTGGGTTCGCTACCCCATTGCAGAGACTCGAGCCCCATAATCCAGGCCGACGTCCCCAGTGCCACGACTGAGGGAGCGCCGCACTGTCGGAGGGTCAGTACTGAGGGAGCGCCGCACTGTCGGAGGGTCAGTATTGAGGGAGTGCCGCACTGTCGGAGGGTCAGTACTGAGGGAGCGCCGCACTGTCGGAAGGTCAGTACTGAGGGAGTGCTGCACTGTCGGAAGGTCAGTACTGAGGGAGCGCCGCACTGTCGGAGGGTCAGTACTGAGGGAGTGCCGCACTGTCGGAGAGTCAGTGCTGAGGGAGCGCCGCACTGTCGGAGAGTCAGTGCTGAGGGAGCGCCGCACTGTCGGAGGGTCAGTACTGAGGGAGTGCCGCACTGTCGGAGGGTCAGTACTGAGGGAGTGCCGCACTGTCGGAGGGTCAGTACTGAGGGAGTGCCGCACTGTCGGAGGGTCAGGACTGAGGGAGAGCCGCACTGTCGGAGGGTCAGTACTGAGGGAGCGCCGCAGTGTCGGAGGGTCAGTACTGAGGGAGCGCCACACTGTCGGAGGGTCAGTACTGAGGGAGCGCCGCACTGTCGGAGGGTCAGTACTGAGGGAGCGCCGCACTGTCGGAGGGTCAGTACTGAGGGAGCAACGCACTGTCGGAGGGTCAGTACTGAGGGAGTGCCGCACTGTCGGAGGGTCAGTACTGAGGGAGCGCCGCACTGTCGGAGGGTCAGTACTGAGGGAGCGCCGCACTGTCGGAGGGTCAGTACTGAGGGAGCGCCGCACTGTCGGATGGTCAGTACTGAGGGAGCGCCGCACTGTCGGAGGGTCAGTACTGAGGGAGCGCCGCACTGTCGGATGGTCAGTACTGAGGGAGCGCCGCACTGTCGGAGGGTCAGTCCGACAGTGCGGCGCTCCCTCAGCCTGGGTAACAGGCTGAAGCCTCTGGAGTGGGGTCTCGAGCCCACAACGTCCTGACTCCGAGGCCTGAGCGTACACGCACCCCCCCCGGAGCGAAGCAGCCCCAGCGCCGTGACGGTGTGAGACCCACCCCCCCACCATCGTGTCCGGAGCGGTACCGTCGCCGGCCCCTCTGTCACCCACCTGCGTTTCCGGGCGGCGTCGCCCAGCAGGGCCCCGAAGACGTAGTCCTCAAAGTCCTCGACGGCGTCATCGTCCCCGAACACCCTCTCGGCGATGTCCTCGATGTAGTCGTCCAGGTCGTCGAGAAAGTCCCCGAACCTCATCCGGTGGTGGGCGAAGACCCCGCCTTCGAAGAAGGGGCCGACCAGCTGCCGGAGCTCGTCGCCCCAGGCCACCCCCAGTCCGGAGCTCCGGAGGTAATCGTCCAGCAGCCCGAGGAACTGGTCGGCCCCGACGGGCTGGAGGGCCACGCCGAAGCGGTCAGCGCCCTCCTGGCGGGCACAGCTGCCCACGTCCGTGCAGCCGACAGGGGCGCCGTAGTGGTGCCTCGGGCGCACCGACAGCTGGTCCTTCTTCCAGAACTTGTTGTGCTGGTGTTGCCGGTGCTCGCCCTGGCTGTCCCGCCTCTTCCCCGCGTCCCTCTTCCGGTGTTTCTCCGCCTCTGTCCGCCTCTTGTGCTCTTTGGCCTTCCCGTCTCCCTCGGCCCGCTCGTCTGGCCGGACCCCGCCCTCTCCTCCTCCGCCCTCTCCTCCTCCGCCCTCCCAGGCCTTCCCCGCACTCTTCTTCCACCCTCTCCCCCCGGCTGGCCTCCCTTGGCCCCCGCCGGCCGGGGGGTCCCCCTGGGCCGCTGGCTCGGCCACCCGGGCGTCTGGGCCTCCCTCCCGCGGGGCGTCCGCGCCCCCCGCCTCCCCCCCGCGCGTCGCCGTGGCGTTGGGCGAGGGCTCGCTCGGGCGGCCGCTTTGGCCTTCGGCCTCCAGCCAGTCGCCCGCGCCCCGCTCGGCCTCCCCCGCTTTCTTCCGCTCCTCCCTGGGCCTCCCGTAGGCCCTCTCCCAGATTTCCGACCGCTCCAGCTCGAGGGCCAGCCTCTGCTCCATCTCCTCCAGCCCCTCCAGGATGGCCGGGGTCTCCGGGGCCGCCCCCAGGGCGCTGACCCGCTCGATCAGGGTCTCCAGGGCCTGCCGCATGGAGGTGACGATGCCTCGCTGCTTGTCCAGCTCCCGGCGCAGCATCAGGGCCTCGGCTGCCAGGTTCTCCCTCTGGGCCAGCAGCCTCTCCACGTTCCTCCCGTCCGCGGCCTCGCCCTCGCCGGACCGGGCACGGGCTCCCGGCGCCGCGTCCAGCCTCTCCCGCAGGCCCCGCAGCTCCCCCTGCAGGGCCGAGAGGGCGCCCTCCTCGTGGGCCAGGTGCTCGGTCAGGCGCTGGGCCAGCTGCCTCAGGCCCTGCTGGGACTCCACCGACAGCCGCCCTCCACTCGCCCTCAGCAGACCCTCCAGCTCATCCCTCTGCCCCTGGCGAGGTCAAAACAGAACAGAACAAGGAGGCAAAGTCAGTTCGGCCGTCGTTACCCCCAGTTCACAAACAGGGCCATTCGGCCCCTCCGCGCTCTGCTCCAACCCCCCCTACCCCATCCACCTCACTTTTAATATTCGTTCATGGGGATGTGGCTAGGCCAGCATTTATTGCCCATCCCTAACTCAGGGCCAACCACGTTGGCTGTGGGGTCTGGAGTCACGTGTAGGCCAGACTGGGTAAGGACAGCAGATTTCCCTTCCCTGAAGGGGCATTAGTGGGTCTGGAGTCACGTGTAAGGCCAGACCGGGTAAGGACAGCAGATTTCCCTCCCCCTAAAGGGGCGTCAGTGACCCAGATGGGGCTTTTACAACAATCCATGATGGTTTTATGGTCATCATTAGACCCTTAAATCCAGATTTTTACTGAATTCAAATATGCTGGTGGTGAGATTCGAACCCAGGTCCCCAGACAATTACCCTGGGTCCCTGGAATATGAACCCAGTGACAATACCACTTTGCCATTCGTAGGAGAGACCAGGACCCAAGGGCACAGCCTCAGAGTAAAGGGAAGACCTTTTAGAACAGAGATGAGGAGAAACTTCTTTAGCCAGAGAGTTGGTGAATCTATGGAATTCATTGCCACAGAAGGCTGTGGAGGCCAGGTCATTGAGTGTATTTAAGAGCGAGATAGATAGGTTCTTGATTGGTAAGGGGGATCAAAGGTTACGGGGAGAAGGCGGGAGAATGGGGTTGAGAAACTTATCAGCCATGACTGAATGGCGGAGCAGACTCGATGGGCCGAATGGCCTAATTTCTGCTCCTATGTCTTGTGGTCTTATGGCCACCGCCTCCCCCATCATATCCTTCTATTCCTCTCTCCCTCGTGTGTTTATCCAGCTTTCCCTCCTCACCCCCACTTTAAATACGTCACTGTTGAGAAGATGTTTCCACGAGTGGGGGAATCTCGAACTAGGGGGCAGAGTGACAGGATGAGGGGACACTCATTTCAAACCGAGATGCACAGGAATTTCCTCTCTCAGAGGGTAACGACGGTCTGGAATTCTCTACCCCCCGCTCCCCGTGGGAGTGAGTCCCACATTCTCCCCACTCCCCGTGGGAGCGAGTCCCACATTCTCCCCCACTCCCCGCGGGAGCGAGTCCCACATTCTCCCCCACTCCCCGTGGGAGCGAGTCCCACATTCTCCCCGCTCCCCGTGGGAGCGAGTCCCACATTCTCCCCGCTCCCCGTGGGAGCGAGTCCCACATTCTCCCCCACTCCCCGTGGGAGCGAGTCCCACATTCTCCCCGCTCCCCGTGGGAGCGAGTCCCACATTCTCCCCCACTCCCCGTGGGAGCGAGTCCCACATTCTCCCCCTTCCCCGTGGGAGCGAGTCCCACATTCTCCCCCACTCCCCGCGGGAGCGAGTCCCACATTCTCCCCGCTCCCCGTGGGAGCGAGTCCCACATTCTCCCCGCTCCCCGTGGGAGCGAGTCCCACATTCTCCCCCACTCCCCGCGGGAGCGAGTCCCACATTCTCCCCGCTCCCCGTGGGAGCGAATCCCACATTCTCCCCGCTCCCCGTGGGAGCGAGTCCCACATTCTCTCCGCTCCCCGCGGGAGCGAGTCCCACATTTTCCCCGCTCCCCGTGGGAGCGAGTCCCACATTCTCCCCGCTCCCCGCGGGAGCGAGTCCCACGTTCTCCCCACTCCCCGTGGGAGCGAGTCCCACATTCTCCCCGCTCCCCGTGGGAGCGAGTCGCACATTCTCCCCGCTCCCCGTGGGAGCGAGTCCCACATTCTCCCCCACTCCCCGTGGGAGCGAGTCCCACATTCTCCCCGCTCCCTGTGGGAGCGAGTCCCACATTCTCCCCGCTCCCTGTGGGAGCGAGTCCCACATTCTTCCCGCTCCCCGTGGGAGCGAGTCCCACATTCTCCCCGCTCCCTGTGGGAGCGAGTCCCACATTCTCCCCGCTCTCTGGGTAAAGACGTTTCTCCTGAATTCCCCATCGGATTTATCAGTGACTGTCTTATATTGATGACCCCCCCTAGTTCTAGTCTCTCCTCCCACAAGTGGAAACATCTTCTCTACGTCGACCCTATCGAAACCCCTTCCAGAATTTTAAAGACCTCGATCAGGTCACCCCCTCAGCCTCCTCTTCTCTAGCAGAAAGAGCCCCGGCCTGATCAGCCTTTCCTGGTAGTTATAACTTCGGTATCATCCTTGTGAATCTATTTCACACCTTCTCCAGTGTCCCAATATCTTTTTATATGATGGAGAACAGGACCGTTCACAGTAAGTCCAAGTGAAGATCTGATACAAGTTTAACATAATTTCCCTGACAATTATTAACTGAAAAACAATAAATCATTCACAAACAGGCAGTTTTCTACATTGACGAGCCTGACTGGGATATGGAGGGAGATTTACCCCGAATGGGACCCGGGATGAGGAGGCTTCAGTCCATGTGGGAGAGACTGGGAGAAGCCGGGATCGTTCTCCTCAGAGCGGAGAAGGTTAAGGGGGAGATTGAATCGAGGGGTTCGGAATCAGGAAGGGGGTTTGGACAGAGTAAATGAGGAGAAACTGTTTCCACTGGGCAGGAGGGTCGGTAACCAGAGGGGGACACAGATTGAAGAGAATCGGGGAAAGAACCAGAGGGGGAGATGAGGAGAGTTTGTTTTTTTTACACAGGGAGTTGTTGTGATCTGGAAGGCGCTGCCTGAAAGGGCGGCGGAAGCAGATTCAATAGGAACTTTCAAAAGGGGGAATCGGATAAATACTGGAAGGGGAAAAATCTGCAGGGAGATGGGGGGAAAGAGCAGGGGTGGGGGGGGTGGGGAGAGTGGAGCTAAAGTCAGAAGGCCAGGGGTTCTAGTCCCCAGTCCAGGCCATCTCCCAGTGCCAACACTTAGGGAGCGCCGCACTGTCAGAGGGTCGGTACTGAGGGAGCGCCGCACTGTCAGAGGGTCGGTACTGAGGGAGCGCCGCACTGTCAGAGGGTCAGTACTGAGGGAGCGCCGCACTGTCAGAGGGTCGGTACTGAGGGAGCGCCGCACTGTCAGAGGGTCAGTGCTGAGGGAGTGCCGCACTGTCGGAGGGTCGGAGGGTCAGTACTGAGGGAACGCCGCACTGTCAGAGGGTCAGTGCTGAGGGAGTGCCGCACTGTCAGAGGGTCAGTGCTGAGGGAGTGCCGCACTGTCGGAGGGTCAGTACTGAGGGAGTGCCGCACTGTCGGACGGTCAGTACTGAGGGAACAGATGGAGGAGGTTGCAGAGATAGGGAGGAGTGTAGGGCTGGAGAACGTTACAGAGATAGGGAGAGATGTAGGGGCTGGAGGAGGTTACAGAGATAGGGAGGGGTGTAGGGGCTGGAGGAGGTTACAGAGATAGGGAGGGGTGTAGGGGCTGGAGGAGGTTACAGAGATAGAGAGGGGTGTAGGGGCTGGAGGAGGTTACAGAGACAGGGAGGGGGTGTAGGGGCTGGAGGAGGTTACAGAGATAGGGAGGGTTGTGGGGGCTGTAGCAGGTTACAGAGATAGGGAGGGGGTGTAGGGGCTGGAGGAGGTTACAGAGATAGGGAGGGGGTGTAGGGGCTGGAGGAGGTTACAGAGATAGGGAGGGGTGTAGGGGCTGGAGGAGGTTACAGAGATAGGGAGGGGGTGTAGGGGCTGGAGGAGGTTACAGGGATAGGGAGGGGGTGTAGGGACTGGAGGAGGTTACAGAGATAGGGAGGGGTGTAGGGGCTGGAGGAGGTTACAGAGATAGGGAGGGGTGTAGGGGCTGGAGGAGGTTACAGAGATAGGGAGGGGTGTAGGTGCTGGAGGAGGTTACAGAGATAGGGAGGGGTGTAGGGGCTGGAGGAGGTTGCAGAGATAGGGAGGGGTGTAGGGACTGGAGGAGGTTACAGAGATAGGGAGGGGTGTAGTGGCTGGAGGAGGTTACAGAGATAGGGAGGGGTGTATGGGCTGGAGGAGGTTACAGAGATAGGGAGGGGTGTAGGGGCTGGAGGAGGTTACAGAGATAGGGAGGGGTGTATGGGCTGGAGGAGGTTACAGAGATAGGGAGGGGTGTAGGGGCTGGAGGAGTTTACAGAGATAGGGAGGGGGACGAGGAGGGATTTGAGAACAAGAATGGTGAGTGTTGAAAGCCTGCACAAGGGACAGGGGGTCTCAGGGACAGGGGCTCTCAGGGTCAGGGGGTCTCAGGGTCAGGGGGTCTCAGGGACAGGGGCTCTCAGGGACAGGGGGGGTCTCAGGGTCAGGGGGTCTCAGGGACAGGGGTGTCTCTGGGACGGGGGGTCTCAGGGACGGGGGGTCTCAGGGACAGGGGGGTCTCAGGGACGGGGGGTCTCAGGGACAGGTGGTCTCAGGGACAGGGGGTCTCAGGGACAGGGGGGTCTCAGGGACAGGGGTCTCAGGGACGGGGGGTCTCAGGGACGGGGGGTCTCAGGGACAGGGGGTCTCAGGGACAGGGGGGTCTCACTGTGAAGGTGCCTGTGACACTGACCATCCCACAAGGGGCAGCATTGGGGGGCTCCCTGGGAAAGTGAAGGCTGAACGTTTAAACACCTCACCTGGAGGTCCATGTGCATCCTCCGAATTTGCTGGTTCTCACTGGCCAACTTATCCAGCAGGGCTCGCAAAGATATCATGGCGCTCGGAGCTCCCTCAGCGGTATCGGCAAACCATGCCTGAAACACAGCAGGACAGCGAGGCTGCAGCATGACACAGAGCTCCATACAACTCAACAACGACCTGCATTTATATAGCGCCTTCAACAGCGTTAAACATCCCCAGCTGCTTCGCAGGAGCATTATCGAACAGAATCTGACCCCCAGGCCACGTGAGGAGATATTAGGGACAGGGTGACCACAAGCTCCGTTTCAAGGAGCGTCTTAAAGGATGAGTGAGAAAGAGAGAGAGAGGGAGGGGTGTAGGGGCTGGAGGAGGTTACAGAGATAGGGAGGGGTGTAGAGGCTGGAGGAGGTTACAGAGATAGGGAGGGGTGTAGGGGCTGGAGGAGGTTACAGAGATAGGGAGGGGTGTAGGGGCTGGAGGAGGTTACAGAGATAGGGAGGGGTGTAGGGGCTGGAGGGGGTTACAGAGATAGGGAGGGGTGTAGGGGCTGGAGGAGGTTACAGAGATAGGGAGGGGTGTAGGGGCTGGAGGAGGTTACAGAGATAGGGAGGGGTGTAGGGGCTGGAGGAGGTTACAGAGATAGGGAGGGGGTGTAGGAGCTGGAGGAGGTTACAGAGATAGGGAGGGGCAAGTCCAGGGATATGAATTTTAAAATCGAGGCCTTGCCGGACCGGGAGCCAGTGTGGGTCAGCGAGCGGGAGGGGGGTGATGGGTGAACGGGACTTGGTGTGAGTTAGGACATGGGGGGGCAGTGGAGTTTGGAGAAGCTGAAGTTTACAGAGAGGGGTGGATGCGGGAGAGGAGCCGGGAATGCGTCGGAATGGTCGAGCGGGGGTAGCGAAGACGTGGACGAGGGTTTCTGCAGTCGATGAGCTGAGACAGGGGGGTGGAAATAGCGATTGCGCGGATATGAGGCCAGGAGCTCTTGGTGGGTTCGATGGTGAGAGAGAGATTGCGAACAGTCTAGGTTAGTCTCCAGCTGTTGCCAGGGAGGGGGGGCTGGAGTCAGTAGCTGGGGGATAGAATCGAACACCCATGGACCAACCCCTCTCCCCTCACTGGGATCGTACGATATTCCAATAGACCCATATTCTCCTTTCAGTCAACTGGGATGGAACGCAGTTGGACAATCCTTTCACGTTCACTTTGATATTCCCAAACTCTACTGGGCTCAATGGGCTTCTCATAGGCAACAGGCAACACTCAACATTGGCAAATGGAGCCCACTACGGAGGTGAATGTGAGGTCGTCCATCTTAATCAGGAGGATAGGGTCACCCATTATTCGGGGAGGTGCGAGTCTGGGTGGGACGGAGGGTCCAAGAGACCTCGAGGGACAAACGCATCGATCCCTCAAATGTGCGCCACTCGCTAACAAGGCGATGGAAAGGAACAAAGCAACTCTCGGGTTTACTTTTGGAGGGGTAGAACTGAAGTTGAGGCTGTGGAGATCTGCAGAGATGACACCAGGAATGTGTGTGTTTATATAACCCAGGAAAGGAATGACAGGCTGGGGCTCCTTTCTCTTGTAAAAGAGACGGTGAGGGGGTGACCTAAGCGAGGAAAGGTTTTGATCGAGCGGATACAGAGAGAATGTTTCCTGGGTCAAAATCCCTGGGGCTCCCTCCCTAACAGCACGGTGGGTGTACCTACACCACAGGGACTGCAGAGGTTCGAGGAGGCGGCTCACCCACCACCTTCTCAAGGGAAAGCCAGTGTTGTCCGAGCTTCCTCGACGCTCATCCCCCTCCCCCAGCGCAATGACAATGCGCTTGCAACAACCCAGGCGCTCGCTGCTGCACTCACCTGGTCGTTGGTGGGGAACTCCAGGTCACTGGGCAAATGTCCATCTACCTCCCGCTTGTAAAGGGGTCCAGCGTCTGGTTCCTCGCCCTCGGGGTCTGTACAAGGAGAAGGCCAGTGTTCAGGCAATGAGGTACCGCGGGTCACGCAGAGGCTGTCATGGGGCCACCCCAACCCCTCAACGCAGACGTCTAAACCCGCAGTTAAGCTGCACCCCGGCAACGCTCGGGGTAATTAAAGAGGGCAGCGCCTCAGGACGCCCCAAAGCACATCGCTGCCCGCGAAGGACCTCCTCAACTGCATTCACTGCTGGGATGGAGAGAAAGCCAATATGCGCACAGCAAGCTCCCACGTACAGCAATGTCATGATGAACCGGATCATGTCTTTTCACTGATGTTGGTTAAGGGATTAAATGTTGGGCCCCAGGACACCGGGGAGAACAGTCCCCGCTACCCCACCCCTCACGCCCCGCTACCCTATTCCTGCCCCCAGCTCTTCTTCCAATAGCGGCTGCGGGATAGTTTATATCCACCCCAGAGGGCAGGTGGGAGCCTCGGTTTAATGTCTCACCTGGAAAGACAGCGCCACTCACAGTGCGGCACTCCCTCAGTACTGACCCTCCGACAGTGCGGCGCTCCCTCAGTACTGACCCTCTGACAGTGCGGCGCTCCCTCAGCACTGACCCCCCGACAGTGCGGCGCTCCCTCAGCACTGACCCTCCGACAGTATGGCGCTCCCTCAGTACTGACCCTCCGACAGTGCGGCACTACCTCAGTACTGACCCTCCGACAGTGCGGCACTACCTCAGTACTGACCCTCCGACAGTGCGGCGCTCCCTCAGTACTGACCCTCCGACAGTGCGGCGCTCCCTCAGTACTGACCCTCCGACAGTGCGGCGCTCCCTCAGTACTGATCCTCCGACAGTGCGGCGCTCCCTTAGTACTGACCCTCTGACAGTGCGGCACTCCCTCAGTACTGACCCTCCGACAGTGCAGCACTCCCTCAGTACTGACCCTCTGACAGTGCGGCACTCCCTCAGTACTGACCCTCTGACAGTGCGGCACTCCCTCAGTACCGACCCTCCGACAGTGCGGCGCTCCCTCAGTACTGACCCTCCGACAGTGCGGCGCTCCCTCAGTACTGACCCTCTGACAGTGCGGCACTCCCTCAGTACTGACCCTCCGACAGTGCAGCACTCCCTCAGCGGCTGCCGGGGGGGTTTGTAAGCCTGGGGTTGGGATTCCAACCTGATTCCTCCTGAGCCGGAGGCTGTGCGACCGGGTCCAGCTGCCGCTATCGGGGCTGGTAAAGAGCTGAGGCTTGGTTGGCGAGGGGCAGGGAGTTGGCCTGGGGAGGGGGCAGGGGTCAATCTAAGGCAGGCACACACGGGATGCAGACGGACACGCCTTCAGCCAGGGGTTAGCCAGCACGAGGAGGCGAAGACACTACAAGACGCGGAGCCGCTACTCACCGGGTTCCAGGTCACTGAAAGAACCTGAAAATCAAGGACAGTTCCATCAAAACCCAACCGGGCGACCATCTCCCTCCCACCTCCACCAACAACAACAACCCTCACAAACCGGCAGGCGCCAACTCCGCCCTCCTGCCCTTCCAGCTTAGTCCAGACGGGCCGAGTGGCCCCCCCCTTCTGTGGTCTCCAGCCATTCCACGGTGAACCCCGCCCCCCCACCCCCCACCCCCACACGCTCGGGCGCGTGCTGCCCACCTCAGTGGCCAGCGCCGTCTTCGGCCCCCCGGGGTGGCACCGGCCGCCGGCCTAGGCTGCGCCGACCCCGACGCCGGGCAGTGCCAACCTGCCCTGGGCCCGAGCCCTCCCCACCACCCAGTCCACCCCGTCCGGGTCGCGCTCTCCTCCACTGACTGTATTTATTTATTTTTTTGCTGCACAATATAGGCCTGCTTTCCATCGGCTTCCGGTCCCCCCCACACCCCCCCACCCACCCCCGCCACTATCGGTTTCGCTGCTGCGGCTCATTTCAGCCACCAGGAGGCGCCAGGGACGACCATGCCAGACAACTCCGCACCCCACGACCTCCGACCCCCTGGGCCTTCAATGGCCCTGTGACCTCCCCACCGCCCCCCCGCACCCCTGCCCGATGGGGTGGGGTCTCGCTTGCTGCATCGCACAGGAGCTGGGGGGGGAGGGGAGGTGGTGGGGGGGTGGGGCCATTCGGCCCATCGGCACAGGAGCAGTCTCCTCCAAAGAGCCATCCAATGAAACGATCCGGCAGTCGGTTCAAGGAGGGCGAGGGGATGGCGGCGGCGCTAGCGGAACAGTAACCTCGTCGAGGACCGAATCCGAGCGACAGACGAAGACTCGGCAGGGGGGGGGGAGGGGGGACTCTGTAAAAGGGGCCGCGAGGCTGACTGGGCTGTTGTTAAAAATCTGGCTCACTAGCGCCCCCTTTCGGGGAGGGAATCTGCCGTCCTCACCTGTCCTGGGCCTACACGTGACTCCAGTCCCTCGCCTGTGGTTGTGGCGCTTAACGTCCCTCAGGCCTGGGCCTAGTGATGCCCCCGGTTGCGGCAAACCCCCCGTCCACGTCATTCCTATCGAGGCGACTCGGCGGCTTCGCCAGAGACGCCGAGGGCGGAACCTTCGCTCCGATCGAGCCCCCATTGGCCTCGGCGGGACCCGGAACGTCCCCGCCGGTGGGAGGGGCTGGAACCTTCCGCGCCCCCGGGCACGTCTCCCAAGCGCCTCCTCCTGAGCCTGGGGCCCCGAGCGTCGTCCCAACAGCTCGAGGTGGGGGTGAAAGCCGGGGGCAGCTGCGACTTCAGGGTAACCCCCGGAGCTGGGCCTCCTCCTGAGAGGCTGGAGCTTTTATTGAACCTTTAATGGCGAATCTCAGCTCCGCCTCCGACGCA
>NW_027597934.1:17500-59867 GCF_964194155.1 Cetorhinus maximus
CGAGGTTCTTGAGTGTTGTGGGAGCCGCACTCATCCAGGCAGGTGGGGAGTATTCCATCACACTCCTGACTTGTGCCTTGTGGATGGTGGACAGGCTTTGGGGAGTCAGGGGGTGAGTTACTCTCCGCAGGATTCCTAGCCGCACTCATCCAGACAGGTGGAGATGCCCTTGTGATCCCAGAATGCAATGCTTGGCACGTTGGCGCTGATCAGTCAGGGAAAGGACCTCGGCATTGAGGGGAGGGGAGAAACCCCACAAATTCCAGTCAGCAAATCAGCTTCCTCACCCACGCTCCAAAACAAATAGCCCAACTTTGCCAGCAGGGCAAAGCTTTGGGAGCCAATCACTGTAAGGGTTGGTTGGCCAATTTGGGGTTGGAAGAGTGGTTGACAAACAGGATGGGAGCCCTGGCTGCTTTCATCCCCGGGAATTGTCCGACAGAGAAGGCAAAACTGAGGAAAATTAAAGCCAAGAGAGAGGTGGGGGACTTGCATTATCGTGCCTCTGCAATACCATCAGCCACCACATGGAGGCGGCAGCTAGCTGCCTCCGGGACGGCAGAGCGTCACGACAGGCCACACCGCCCTCGTGTGGCAGATATTTGCACTGCGGCAGATGGGGGAGGGCATGACTTCAGAGCAGAAGGAGGCCATTCAGCCCCTCCAGCCCGTACTGCCACTCAAACACATCATGGCTGATCTGTACCTTCACCCCAGGAAGGTTCCATAACCATTGATCCCATTGCCCAACAAAATTCTATCCATCTCACAGCGGACACTATCAATTGACCCCTCGAATAAGGCTCCCTCTACACCGTCCCCATCAAACACTTCTGCTGCGTGCTAGGCACTATACAAATGCAAGTTGTACTTATCTCTGCACACTCCCCCCAGCCCGCCCCCCCGGCACCCTCTCGCCAACTCCCCGTGTCGAATAGTGGGAAGCGGACATGTTTGAGCGACCTGTACAGGGCCTCAGACGCAAGCGGAGATCATCTCTGGAGCTGGTTCCCGCTGGGGACCTGCTCTGGGACAGTGAGGCAGGGAGGGGCGAGGGGGTTGTACCGGTCTCCAGCCTAACCCGCTGATGGCTCCTGGGCAAAGCCTGGCACAAGGAGCCTGGAGGCTGTGCTGCCCCTTGACAGAGAGAGAGAGGGGGCCATGCGGGTCCATCGAGCGGGCAGTCCAGGCGCGCGGTGCCATGCAGGCAACCCACCTGGCTGAGTGCCAGCGGCACGACGATGGGGGAGCTGGTCACCAGGGCGCTCGCTGCCCTCCGCGGGCACTTCCCAGCTTTGGGTCTCATCGCTACCGGCGGCGTGCAGGGGGTGGGCACCCTTCTCATCAGAGGGGCTTGACCCACTGTCACCTTTCACTTCCTCAGGAGGTGAGGCCTGTAAAACAAACCTCAGGTCAAAAATATCATCACAGGGTTAAATACAGTGTAAAGCTCCCTCTACACTGTCCCCATCAAACACTCCCCGGGCAGGTACAGCACGGGGTTAGATACAGAGTAAAGCTCCCTCTACACCGTCCCCATCAAACACTCCCAGGACAGGTACAGCACGGGGTTAGATACAGAGTAAAGCTCCCTCTACACCGTCCCCATCAAACACTCCCAGGACAGGTACAGCACGGGGTTAGATACAGAGTAAAGCTCCCTCTACACCGTCCCCATCAAACACTCCCAGGACAGGTACAGCACGGGGTTAGATACAGAGTAAAGCTCCCTCTACACTGTCCCCATCAAACACTCCCAGGACAGGTACAGCATGGGGTTAGATACAGAGTAAAGCTCCTTCTACACCGTCCCCATCAAACACTCCCAGGACAGGGACAGCACAGGGTTAGATACAGAGTAAAGCTCCCTCTACACCGTCCCCATCAAACACTCCCAGGACAGGTACAGCACGGGGTTAGATACAGAGTAAAGCTCCCTCTACACCGTCCCCATCAAACACTCCCAGGACAGGTACAGCACGGGGTTAGATACAGAGTAAACCTCCCTTTACACTGCCCCTATCAAACACTCCCAGGACAGGTACAGCACGGGGTTAGATACAGAGTAAAGCTCCCTCTACACTGTCCCCATCAAACACTCCCAGGACAGGTACAGCACGGGGTTAGATACAGAGTGAAGCTCCCTCTACACTGTCCCCATCAAACACTCCCAGGACAGGTACAGTACGGGGTTAGATACAGAGTAAAGCTCCCTCTACACTGTCCCCATCAAACACTCCCAGGACAGGTACAGCACGGGGTTAGATACAGAGTAAGGCTCCCTCTGCACTCTCCCAAATTTATTTTTTTCAGGAGATTGGGGGGTCTTGAGCTCCGAGCTAAGTAGTTTCAACAGGGGAGCCCTGCAGTGCAGACAGAAGCTCTCGACGCTATCCACTCCTTAACTCCATTGCCACATAAGACCATAAGATGTAGGGGCAGAAGTAGGCCATTCAGCCCATCGAGTCTGCTCCGCCATTCGATGAGATCATGACTGATCTGATAATCCTCAACTCCACTTTCCTGCCTTTTTCCCATAACCCTCGATTCCCTCACTGATTAAAAAGCTGGAAAAACTCAGCAGGTCTGGCAGCATCGGCGGAGAAGAAAAGAGTTGACGTTTCGAGTCCTCACGACCCTTCAACAGAACTGAGTAAAAATAGGAGAGGGGTGAAATATAAGCTGGTTTAAGGTGGGGGATGGGGTGGGGGGAGAGAAGTTGAGGGGGGGATGGTTGTGGGGACAAGCAAGCAGTGATAGGAGCAGATAATCAAAAGATGTGACAGACAAAGGAACAGGGAGGTGTTGAAGGTGGTGATATTATCTAAGAGAATGCGCTAATTAAGAATGGATGGCAGGACACTCAAGGTACAGCTCTAGTGGGGGTGGGGTGGAAAGACTGACAGGGCATTAAAGATATAGATTTAAAAATAATGGAAATAGGTGGGAAAAGAAAAATCTATATAAATTATTGGCAAAAACAAAAGGAAGGGGGAAGAAACGGAAAGTGGGTGGGGATGGAGGAGAGAGTTCAAGATCTAAAATTGTTGAACACAATATTCAGTCCGGAAGGCTGTAAAGTGCCTAGTCGGAAGATGAGGTGCTGTTCCTCCAGTTTGCGTTGGGCTTCACTGGAACAATGCAGCAAGCCAAGGACAGACATGTGGGCAAGAGAACAGGGTGGTGTGTTAAAATGGCAAGCGACAGGGAGGTTTGGGTCTTTCTTGCGGACAGACCGCAGGTGTTCTGCAAAGCGGTCACCCAGTCTGCGTTTGGTCTTAAACCTTAAACCAGCTTATATTTCACCCCTCTCCTATTTTTACTTAGTTCTGTTGAAGGGTCGTGAGGACTCGAAACGTCGACTCTTTTCTTCTCCGCCGATGCTGCCAGACCTGCTGAGTTTTTCCAGGTAATTCTGTTTCTGTTTTGGATTTCCAGCATCCGCAGTAGTTTTTTGTTTTTATCTCAGATGAAAAATCTGTCTATCTCAGCCTTGAATATACTTAATGGCCCAGCCTCTACAGCCCTCTGCGGTAAAGAATTCCACAGATTGACTACCCTCTGAGAGAAGAAATTCCCCCCCATCTCTGTTTTAAATGGGTGACCCCCTTACCCTGAGATTATGCTCTCTGGTCCTAGACTCTGCCACAAGGGGAAACAACCTCTCAGCATCTACCCTGTCAAGCCCCCTAAGAATCTTATATGTTTCAATAAAGTCGCCTCTCATTCTTCTAAACTCCACTGAGTACAGGCCCAACCGACTCAACCTCTCCTCATACGAAAATCCCTCCATACCCAGGATCAACCTAGTAAACCTTCTCTGGACTGCCTCCAATGCCAGGATATCTTTCCTTACATAAGGGGAATAAAACTGTTCACAGTATTCTAGGTGTGGTCTAACCAGTGCCTTGTATAGTTTTAGCAAGACTTCCCTATTTTTATACTCCATTCCCTTTGAAATAAAGGCCAACATTCCATTTGCCTTCCCTATTCCCTGTTGAACTTGTATGTTAGCTTTTTGTGATTCATACACGAGGACCCCCAATTCCCTCTGTGCTGCAGCTTTCTGCAGTCTTTCTCCACTTAAATAATATTCAGCTCCTCTATTCTTCCTGCCAAAGTGCATAACCTCACATTTTCCCACATTATATTCCATCTGCCAAGTTTTTGCCCACTCACTTAACCGGTCTATCCCTCTGTAGACTCCTTGTGTCATCCTCACCACTTGCCTTCCCACCTATTTTTGTGTCATCCGCAAACTTGGCGATAGTACATTCACTTCCCTCATCCAAATCATTAATATATATTGTGAATAATTGTGGTCCCAGCACTGATCCCTGTGGTGCTCTACTAGTTACAGGTTGACATCCTGAAAATGCACCCCCCATATCCCAACTCTCTGTCTTCTATTAGTTAGCCAATCCTCTATGCATGCTAATATACTACTCCCAACACCAAGGGCTCTTATCTTATTAAGTAGCCTTATGTGCAGCACCATATCGAACACCTTTTGGAAATCCAAATATATTACATCTACTGGTTCCCCTTTATCTATCCTGCTTGTTACCTCCTCAAAGAATCCTAATAAATTTGTCAGGCATGATTTCCCCGTCATGAAGCCATGCTGATTCTGCTGGATTATATTATGCATTTCTAAATGCTCTGCTATTACATCCTTTATAATAGACTCTAACATTTTCCCAGTGACAGATGTTAAGCTAACTGGCCTAAAGTTACCTGGTTTTTCAGTCTCCCTCCCTTTTTGAATAAGGGTGTTACATTGGCTGTTCTCCAACCCTCTGGGACTTTTCCAGAATCTAAGGATTCTTGGAAGATTACTACCAGCGCATCCACTATCTCTGTAGCTGCTTCCTTTAATATCCTGGGACGCAACCCATCAGGTCCAGGGGACTTAACAGCCTTTAGCCCCATTAGTTCCCCTAGTACTTTTTCTCCAGGGATAGTTATTGTATTTATGTCCTCCCCACCTTTTGCCCCATGATTATTTAGTATTTTTGGAACGCTATTAGTGTCTTCTACTGTGAAGACTGATGCAAAGTATTTACTCTACTCCTCTGCCATTCCCTGGTTCCCCAATAATATTTCCCCAGCCTCATTCTCTAAGAGGCCTCTACTAACTGTATTGCCACAGTCTCTTGATGGAACTGAAACCACGACGACTCCCCCTGTCAGTCCGAGGCTGCAGCCGGCCTGAATTCTGGTCTCGGTAGATACCTGCTGGTCCAGCTCTGTCTTCCCAGGGCCCACGAGGCTGGTTTCAACAATCTGTCCCTCCTGATGTCCCTGCAGCGAAGGAGGAGAGTCCGGGTCCCCTGTCAAAGGCAGGGAAAGAGAACGGCCCTGTTAGTCCGGAACATTCAGAGCCACATCTCACAGCTTAAATTCAGGGAGGCGGTGACCTCCCAGTGTCCTGGGAGTGTTTGATGGGGACGGTGTAGAGGGAGCTTTACTCTGTATCTAACCCCGTCCTGTCCCTGTCCTGGGAGTGTTTGATGGGGACAGTGTAGAGGGAGCTTTACTCTGTATCTAACCCCGTGCTGTACCTGTCCTGGGAGTGTTTGATGGGGACAGTGTAGAGGGAGCTTTACTCTGTATCTAACCCCGTGCTGTACCTGTCCTGGGAGTGTTTGATGGGGACAGTGTAGAGGGAGCTTTACTCTGTATCTAACACCGTGCTGTACCTGTCCTGGGAGTGTTTGATGGGGACAGTGTAGAGGGAGCTTTACTCTGTATCTAACCCCGTGCTGTACCTGTCCTGGGAGTGTTTGATGGGGACAGTGTAGAGGGAGCTTTACTCTGTATCTAACCCCGTGCTGTACCTGTCCTGGGAGTGTTTGATGGGGACAGTGTAGAGGGAGCTTTACTCTGTATCAAACCCCGTGCTGTACCAGTCCTGGGAGTGTTTGATGGGGACGGTGTAGAGGGAGCTTTACTTTGTATCTAACCCCATGCTGTACCTGTCCTGGGAGTGTTTGATGGGGACAGTGTAGAGGGAGCTTTACTCTGTATCTAACCCCGTGCTGTACCTGTCCTGGGAGTGTTTGATGGGGACGGTGTAGAGGGAGATTTACTCTGTATCTAACCCCGTGCTGTACCTGTCCTGGGAGTGCTTGATGGGGACAGTGTAGAGGGAGCTTTACTCTGTATCTATCCCCGTGCTGTACCTGTCCTGGGAGTGTTTGATGGGGACAGTGTGGAGGGAGCTTTACTCTGTATCTAACCCCGTGCTGTACCTGTCCTGGGAGTGTTTGATGGGGACAGTGTGGAGGGAGCTTTACTCTCTATCTAACCCCGTGCTGTACCTGTCCTGGGAGTGTTTGATGGGGAGAGTGTAGAGGGAGCTTTACTCTGTATCTATCCCCGTGCTGTAGCTGTCCTGGGAGTGTTTGATGGGGATAGTGTAGAGGGAGCTTTACTCTGTATCTAACCCCGTGCTGTACCTGTCCTGGGAGTGTTTGATGGGGACAGTGTAGAGGGAGCTTTACTCTGTATCTATCCCCGTGCTGTACCTGTCCTGCGAGTGTTTGATGGGGATAGTGTAGAGGGAGCTTTACTCTGTATCTAACCCCGTGCTGTACCTGTCCTGGGAGTGTTTGATGGGGACAGTGTAGAGGTAGCTTTACTCTGTATCTAACCCCGTGCTGTACCTGTCCTGGGAGTGTTTGATGGGGACAGTGTAGAGGGAGCTTTACTCTGTATCTAACCCCATGCTGTACCTGCCCTGGGAGTGTTTGATGGGGACAGTGTAGAGGGAGCTTTACTCTGTATCAAACCCCGTGCTGTACCAGTCCTGGGAGTGTTTGATGGGGACAGTGTAGAGGGAGCTTTACTCTGTATCTAACCCCATGCTGTACCTGTCCTGGGAGTGTTTGATGGGGACAGTGTAGAGGGAGCTTTACTCTGTATCTAACCCCGTGCTGTACCTGTCCTGGGAGTGTTTGATGGGGACGGTGTAGAGGGAGATTTACTCTGTATCTAACCCCGTGCTGTACCTGTCCTGGGAGTGCTTGATGGGGACAGTGTAGAGGGAGCTTTACTCTGTATCTATCCCCGTGCTGTACCTGTCCTGGGAGTGTTTGATGGGGACAGTGTGGAGGGAGCTTTACTCTGTATCTAACCCCGTGCTGTACCTGTCCTGGGAGTGTTTGATGGGGACAGTGTAGAGGGAGCTTTACTCTGTATCTAACCCCGTGCTGTACCTGTCCTGGGAGTGTTTGATGGGGACAGTGTGGAGGGAGCTTTACTCTGTATCTAACCCCATGCTGTACCTGTCCTGGGAGTGTTTGATGGGGACGGTTTAGAGGGGGCTTGAATTCATTTGCCAATGGTAACAGACAGTCTATTTCTGTCGGAGTGCAGCAATGCCGGAGGTGCCGTGTTTCAGACGAGATGTTAAACCGAGGCCCCCGCCTGCCCTCTCAGGTGGATGAGAACGATCCCACGGCCGTTATTGGAAGAAGAGCAGAGTGGGAGGGTGTGGAGGGTGCGGTGGCTGTAGAGGGGGAGAGATCTCCCCCGTGTCCTTGGGCCCCAATATTTGTCCCTCAGCCAACGTCGGTATATTAAAAAAAGCAGATGACCTGGGTCGTTGTCACAGTGCCGTTCGTGGGATCTTGCTGTGCGCAAACGGGCTACCGCGTTCCCGCCGTGACAAGAGTGACCACGCCTCAGGAGACCGACCACGTCCTTGGCCGCGAGGCCTTGCCGGACGTCCTGAGGCGGTGACCGGTTCGGGCCCGAGGGTGAGGGCGAGCGAGTGAGGGACAACAAGCAGCACAGTGCTCCCGGTCGAATAGCCGGCCTAGGCCCGTGGGGGGACTGGAGTGAGTCGGCGGCTGGGGGAGGGTTTCTCAGTGGGAGGGGGTGCTGAATTATGGAGGGTGGGGGTGTGTGGGTTATAATTATCCACACCGGTCACTCGAGCGAGACCCCCTCCCTGAGTTCCGATCGCCTCGGTTAAGTCTCCCCCTTTACCTTCCTCTGCTCCAAGCTGGACAACCCTTCATCGAGAAACGGCCGAGGGGGCGCTGGGGGTGACTTAAGCTGGGGCTCTGGGGTGTCAAATGTGTCCCTGTGGGTTCCCCAGGCTCCTCGGGTTGAGGTTCCTACCTGGGGGGTCCGTGATTTCGGAGCGTTGGTCCATCCCGTCCGGAGTGGCATCCACGGCCGATTCCTGCAAGGAGATCATCAGCATCACTCAGTGACAGATACAGCCCACCCCAAACTCGGGCCTCCCTGTAGAACAGACAGCACCCTCCCTCCCTCCCTCCCTCCCTCCCTCCCTTCCTCCCTCCCACTGGGGTCAAATCTACCAATAGCAGCCATGGGATCTCTTACATCCAACTCACGAGGCAGACGGGGACCTCAGTTTAACGTCTCAACTGAAAGACGGCACCTCCGACAGTGCGGCGCTCCCTCAGTACTGACCCTCCGACAGTGCGGCGCTCCCTCAGTACTGACCTTCCGACAGTGCGGCGCTCCCTCAGTACTGACCCTCCGACAGTGCGGCGCTCCCTCAGTACTGACCCTCCGACAGTGCGGCGCTCCCTCAGTACTGACCCTCCGACAGTGCGGCGCTCCCTCAGTACTGACCCTCCGACAGTGCGGCGCTCCCTCAGTACTGACCCTCCGACAGTGTGGCACTCCCTCAGCACTGACCCTCCGACAGTGCGGCACTCCCTCAGTACTGACCCTCCGACAGTGCGGCGCTCCCTCAGTACTGACCCTGCAACAGTGCGGCACTCCCTCAGTACTGACCCTCCGACAGTGCAGCGCTCCCTCAGTACTGACCCTCCGACAGTGCGGCGCTCCCTCAGTACTGACCCTACGACAGTGCGGCACTCCCTCACTACTGACCCTCCGACAGTGCGGCACTCCCTCAATACTGACCCTCCGACAGTGCGGCACTCCCTCAGTACTGACCCGCTGACAGTGCGGCACTCCCTCAGTACTGACCCTCCGACAGTGCGGCACTCCCTCAGTACTGACCCGCTGACAGTGCGGCACTCCCTCAGTACTGACCCGCTGACAGTGCAGCGCTCCTTCACTAATGGCACTGGAAGTGGCGGCCTGGACTGGGGACTCGAACTCCTGACCTTCACACTCAGGCGAGAGAATGAGGACCCACTGGGCCGTGATGGACAGTGTTCACTCCCAGTGAGGGAGCCACTGGGCCCTGGCTGACAGTGTTCACTCCCAGTGAGGGAGCCACTGGGCCCTGGCTGACAGTGTTCACTCCCAGTGAGGGAGCCACTGGGCCCTGGCTGACAGTGTTCACTCCCAGTGAGGGAGCCACTGGGCCCTGGCTGACAGTGTTCACTCCCAGTGAGGGAGCCACTGGGCCGTGTCTGACAGTGTTCACTCCCAGTGTGGGAGCCACTGGGCCATGATTGACAGTGTTCACTCCCAGTGAGGGAGCCACTGGGCCGTGACTGACAGTGTTCACTCCCAGTGAGGGAGCCACTGGGCCCTGGCTGACAGTGTTCACTCCCAGTGAGGGAGCCACTGGGCCGTGTCTGACAGTGTTCACTCCCAGTGAGGGAGCCACTGGGCCGTGACTGACAGTGTTCACTCCCAGTGAGGGAGCTACTGGGCCGTGACTGACAGTGTTCACTCCCAGTGAGGGATCCACTGGGCCCTGGCTGACAGTGTTCACTCCCAGTGAGGGAGCAACTGGGCCGTGACTGACAGTGTTCACTCCCAGCGAGGGAGCCACTGGGCCGTGAGTGACAGTGTTCACTCCCAGTGAGGGAGCCACTGGGCCGTGACTGACAGTGTTCACTCCCAGTGAGGGAGCCACTGGGCCGTGACTGACAGTGTTCACTCCCAGTGAGGGAGCCACTGGGCTGTGACTGACAGTGTTCACTCCCAGTGAGGGAGCCACTGTGGCTGTGACTGACAGTGTTCACTCCCAGTGAGGGAGCCACTGGGCCGAGACTGACAGTGTTCACTCCCAGTGAGGGAGCCACTGGGCCCTGGCTGACCATGTTCACTCCCAGAGAGGGAGCCCCTGGGCCGTGACTGACAGTGTTCACTCCCAGCGAGGGAAACACTGGGCCGTGATTGACAGTGTTCACTCCCAGTGAGGGAGCCACTGGGCCGTGACTGACAGTGTTCACTCCCAGTGAGGGAGCCACTGGGCTGTGACTGACAGTGTTCACTCCCAGTGAGGGAGCCACTGGGCCGTGATTGACAGTGTTCACTCCCAGTGAGGGAGCCACTGGGCCCTGGCTGACAGTGTTCACTCCCAGTGAGGGAGCCACTGGGCCCTGACTGACAGTGTTCACTCCCAGTGAGGGAGCCACTGGGCCGTGACTGACAGTGTTCACTCCCTGTGAGGGAGCCACTGGGCTCTGGCTGACAGTGTTCACTTCCAGTGAGAGAACCACTGGGCCGTGACTGACAGTGTTCACTCCCAGTGAAGGAGACACTGGGCCGTGACTGACAGTGTTCACTCCCAGTGAGGGAGACACTGGGCCCTGGCTGACAGTGTTCACTCCCAGTGAGGGAGACACTGGGCCCTGGCTGACAGTGTTCACTCCCAGTGAGGGAGCCACTGGGCCATGACTGACAGTGTTCACTCCCAGTGAGGGAGCCACGGGGCCGTGACTGACAGTGTTCACTCCCAGTGAGGGAGCCACGGGGCCGTGACTGACAGTGTTCACTCCCAGTGAGGGAGCCACTGGGCCCTGGCTGACCATGTTCACTCCCAGAGAGGGAGCCACTGGGCTCTGGCTGACAGTGTTCACTCCCAGTGAGGGAGCCACTGGGCTCTGGCTGACAGTGGTCACTCCCAGCAGGAGGTGGGATCAAAGGGCAGACCCGGGTTAGCTGCTTCCCGGCTGATTTTGGAAAGTACAATTACCTCCGTTCCCGCTAACGGTGTCTGGACTCTCGCCGGAGCTCCATTGGGATCGCTGGACATCCCGGCGTCCATCGGAAACCAAGACTGCCTGGGAATCAAGAAAAAAAACACAGGGAAACCAATCAACACAATCCATGGACCTGTAGAACATGACAGCCCAGGAGGAGACCATTCGGCCCATCGTCCCTGTGCTGTCTCTCTGAAAGAACTATCCAATTAGCCCCATTTCCCCAACTCCCGCTCTTTCCCCCATCTCCCTGCAAACTTTTCCCCTTCAAGTAGTTATCCGATTCCCTCCCCTTTTGAAAGTTCCTATTGAATCTGCTTCCACCGCCCTTTCAGGCAGCGCCTTCCAGATCACAACAACTCGCTGTGTAAAAAAAAACAAATTCTCCTCATCTCCCCCCTCTGGTTCTTTTCCCCGATTCTCTTCAATCTGTGTCCCCCTCTGGTTACCGACCCTCCTGCCCAGTGGAAACAGTTTCTCCTTATTTACTCTGTCCAAAACCCCTTCCTGATTCCGAACACCTTGATTCAATCTCCCCCTTAACCTTCTCCGCTCTGAGGAGAACAATCCTTCAACGAGATCTTGTGCCAGGTCCACTACTCCGACATTATGGAGGGTCAGTACTGAGGGAGTGCCGCACTGTCGGAGGTTGAGGCGTTAAGCCAAGGGCCCCGTCTGCCTTCTCAGGTGGATGTATAAGATCCCACGTCCCACACTCCCTCAGATTTGGTCAACTATTCTACCTGGGGATGCAGCACAGTTGAGCCTGCTGCTGTCCCTATCCACATATGTACACTTTCCACTGGGGTTGGGGCTCAGGCTACAAAGCAGGGCGGTTAATATCCCCTTCGTCAAATCGTTGAGGAAATCACTGACCCTGAGTTTTTTATAGTCACACGGCACAGAATTACATCAAACTTCCTGCTGACATCATCTGAACATGGGGTAAGGAGAGGGGCTGAGACTGAGGGGGAGGAGTGGGGAAGAACAGAGACAGGAGCAAGGGGGCAGAGAGAGAGAGACAAAGAGAGAAAGAGAGAGAGTGAGAGAAAGAGAGAGACAGAGAGATAGAGACAGAGAGAGAGAGAATGAGGCAGAGACAGAAAAAGAGAGGGAAACAGAAAGGAGAGACAGAGAGAGAATAAAGAGAGGCAGAGAGAGAGAGACAGAGAGAGGCAGAGAGAGAGAGCGAGAGAGGCAGAGAGAGAGAGAGCGAGAGAGACAGATACAGGCAAAGGGAGAGACAGAGAGAGACACAGAGACAATGTGAGAGAGATAGAGAGAGAGACAGAGAGAAACAAAGAGAGAGGGACAGAGAGAGAGAGACAGACAGAGACAGAGAAAAAAGAGATAGAGAGAGAGAGAGACTGAGAGAGACAGAGACAGAGAGAAAAAAAGAGATAGAGAGAGAGACAGAGAGAGAGAGGTAAAGAGAGAGACAGAGAGAGAGAGACAGAGAGAGAGAGACAAAGGGAGAGAGATAGAGAGAGAGAGACAGAGAGAAACAAAGAGAGAGACAGACAGAGAGAGAGAGACAGACAGAGAGAAAAAAGAGAGGGATAGAGACAAAGAGAGAGAGGAGGAGAGAGGAGAGACAGAAAGAGAAAAAGAGAGAGAAAAAGAGAGATAGAGAGAGAGTAAAAGAGAGAGAGAGAGAGACAGGGACAAAGCCAAAGTAAGCTGAGCTATTAAATGTCTGTAAAATAATAACAAAAACAGTAAAATAAATTAACTTTAAGCAAGTGTAAACCAAGATGCCCCAATTAGACAAACACCACAAGAAACAAAATTAAAGTTAAACTAGAGAAAGAAAGATATGAACTAGAATCTGGAGATACAAATACAAACAGCATTTACAATACAGACAGGTCAAACTAAACCTGTTCAAAAAGAATTAGATAGAAAAACAATCGAATTTAATCGGATTATTTGCACAGTGGGGGTCTCTGTTTGGATGAGGAGTGGGGGATAGTTCCCATCCCCTCTGGTCTTACTCTCTCCTTCCAGATCCCAGTCTCTCTCCTTCCAGATCCCAGTCTCTCTCCTTCCTGATCCCAGTCTCTCTCCTTCCTGATCCCAGTCTCTCTCCTTCCTGATCCCAGTCTCTCTCCATCTAGATCCCAGTCTCTCTCCTTCCTGATCCCAGTCTCTCTCCATCCAGATCCCAGTCTCTCTCCTTCCAGATCCCAGTCTCTCTCTTTCCTGATCCCAGTCTCTCTCCTTCCAGATCCCAGTCTCTCTCCTTCCTGATCCCAGTCGCTCTCCTTCCAGATCCCAGTCTCTCTCTTTCCTGATCCCAGTCTTTCTCCTTCCAGATCCCAGTCTCTCTCCTTCCAGATCCCAGTCTCTCTCCTTCCAGATCCAAGTCTCTCTCTTTCCTGATCCCAGTCTCTCTCCTTCCTGATCCCAGTCTCTCTCCTTACAGATCCCAGTCTCTCTCCTTCATGATCCCAGTCTCTCTCCTTCCTGATCCCAGTCTCTCTCCTTACAGATCCCAGTCTCTCTCCTTCCTGATCCCAGTCTCTCTCCTTCCTGATCCAAGTCTCTCTCCTTCCTGATCCCAGTCTCTCTCCTTCCTGATCCCAGTCTCTCTCCTTCCAGATCCCCGTCTCCCTCCTTCCAGATCCCAGTCTCTCACCTTCCTGATCCCCGTCTCCCTCCTTCCTGATCCCAGTCTCTCTCCTTCCTGATCCCAGTCTCTCTCCTTCCTGATCCCAGTCTCACTCCTTCCAGATCCCAGTCTCTCTCTTGTTCCTGATCACACACACTCTCTCCCTTTCCTGATCCCAGTCTCTTGTTCCTGATCACACACACTCTCTCCCTTTCCTGATCCCAGTCTCTTGTTCCTGATCACACACACTCTCTCCCTTTCCTGATCCCAGTCTCTTGTTCCTGATCACACACACTCTCTCCCTTTCCTGATCCCAGTCTCTTGTTCCTGATCACACACACTCTCTCCCTTTCCTGATCCCAGTCTCTCTCTCTCTCCCTTTCCTGATCCCAGTCTCTCTCTTTCCTGATCCCAATCTCTCTCTCTCTCTCACCTTCCTGATCCCAGTCTCTCGCCTTCCTGATCCCAGTCTCTCTCCATCCTGATCCCAGTCGTCCTCCATCCTGATCTCAGTCTCTCTCTTCCCTCATCCCAGACTCTCATCTTCCTGATCCCCGTCTCCCTCCTTCCTGATCTAAGTCTCTCCATCTCCTTCCTGATCCCAGTCTCTCTCTTTCCTGATCCCAGTCCCTCACCTTCCAGATCCCAGTCTCTCTGTTTCCTG
Source organism: Cetorhinus maximus (assembly GCF_964194155.1). NCBI lineage: Eukaryota > Metazoa > Chordata > Chondrichthyes > Lamniformes > Cetorhinidae > Cetorhinus > Cetorhinus maximus. The sequence goes on from NW_027597934.1 coordinate 31,668, forward strand.
ATCCCAGTCTCTCTCTTTCCTGATCCCAGTCTCTCTCTTTCCTGATCCCAGTATCTCTCTCTCTCCTTCCTGATCCATCTCTCCTGATCCCAGTCACTCCTGATCCCAGTCTCTCTCTTTCCTGATCCCAGTATCTCTCTCTCTCTCCTTCCTGATCCATCTCTCCTGATCCCAGTCACTCCTGATCCCAGTCTCCTTCCTTCCTGATCCCAGTCCCTCTCCTTCCTGATCACAAGCTCCCTTCTTCCTGATCCCAGTCTCTCTCTTTCCTGATCCCCATCTCCCTCCTTCCTGATCTCAGTCTATTTCCTGATCCCAGAATCTCTCTCTTCCCTGATCCCAGTCTCTCTCTCACCTTCCTGATCCCAGTCTCTCTCTCTGTCTCTCTTTCCTGATCCCAGTCTCTCTCTCTGTCTCTCTTTCCTGATCCCAGTCTCTCTCTCTGTCTCTCTTTCCTGATCCCAGTCTCTCTCTCTGTCTCTCTTTCCTGATCCCAGTCTCTCTCTCTGTCTCTCTTTCCTGATCCCAGTCTCTCTCTCTGTCTCTCTTTCCTGATCCCAGTCTCTCTCTCTGTCTCTCTTTCCTGATCCCAGTCTCTCTCTTGTTCCCGATCACACACACTCTCTCCCTTTCCTGATCCCAGTCTCTCTCTTTCCTGATCCCAATCTCTCTCTCTCTCTCACCTTCCTGATCCCAATCTCTCTCTCTCTCACCTTCCTGATCCCAGTCTCTCTCTTTCCTGATCCCAATCTCTCTCTCTCACCTTCCTGATCCCAGTCTCTCAACTTCCTGATCTCAGTCTCTCGCCTTCCTGATCCCAGTCTCTCTCCATCCTGATCTCAGTCTCCCTCTTCCCTCATCCCAGTCTCTCATCTTCCTGATCCCTGTCTCCCTCCTTCCTGATCCCAGTCTCTCTCTCTGTCTCTCTTTCCTGATCCGAGTCTCTCTCTTGTTCCCGATCACACACACTCTCTCCCTTTCCTGATCCCAGTCTCTCTCTTTCCTGATCCCAATCTCTCTCTCTCTCACCTTCCTGATCCCAATCTCTCTCTCTCTCACCTTCCTGATCCCAGTCTCTCTCTTTCCTGATCCCAATCTCTCTCTCTCACCTTCCTGATCCCAGTCTCTCAACTTCCTGATCTCAGTCTCTCGCCTTCCTGATCCCAGTCTCTCTCCATCCTGATCTCAGTCTCCCTCTTCCCTCATCCCAGTCTCTCATCTTCCTGATCCCTGTCTCCCTCCTTCTTGATCCCAGTCTCTCCATCTCCTTCCTGATCCCAGTCTCTCTCTTTCCTGATCCCAGTCCCTCACCTTCCAGATCCCAGTCTCTCTGTTTCCTGATCCCAATCTCTCTCTCTCTTTCTTGATCCTAGTCTTCCTCCTTCCTGATCCCAGCATCTCTCTTTCCTGATCCAAGTCTCTCTCTTTCCTGATCCCAGTCTCTCTCTCTCTCCCCTTCCTGATCCCAATCTCTCCTGATCCCAGTCTCTCTCCTTCCTGATCTCAGTCTCTCTATTTCCTGATCCCAGAATCTCTCTCTTTCCTGATCCCAGTCTCTCCCTCTCACCATCCTGATGCCAGTCTCGCTCTTTCCTGATCCCAGCCTCTTTCAATCCTGATCCCAGTCGTCCTCCATCCTGATCTCATTCTCTCTCTTCCTTCATCCCAGTCTCTCATCTTCCTGATCCCAGTCTCTCACCTTCCTGATCCCAGTCTCTCACCTTCCTGATCCCAGTCTCTCCATCTCCTTCCTTATCCTAGTCTCTCCGTCTCCTTCCTGATCCCAGCCTCTCACCTTCCTGATCCTAGCCTCCCACCTTCCTGATTCCAGTCGCTCTCTCGTTCCCGATCACAGATTCTCTCTCCCTTTCCTGATCCCAGTCTCTCAACTGCCTGATCCTAGTTCCGCTCTTTCCCAATCCCAGTCCCTCTCTTTCCTGATCACAGTTTCTCACCTTCCTAATCTCAGTCTCTCTCTCTTTTCTGATCCCAGTCTCTTTCTCTCTCTCCCAATCCCAGTCCCTCTCCTTCCTGATCCCAGTTTCTCACCTTCCTAATCTCAGTCTCTCTCTCTTTTCTAATCCCAGTTTCTCTCTCTCGCTCTTTCCTGATCCCAACCTCTCACCTTCTTGATCCCAGTCTCTCTCTCTCTCTTTCGTGATCCCAGTCTCTCACATTCCTAATCCTCGTCTCTCACCTTCCTGTACCCAGTCTCTCTCTCTCCTGATCCCAATCTCTCTCTCGCTCCTGATCTCAAGCTCCCTCTTTCCTGATCCCAGTCCCTCTCCTTCCTGATCCCAGTCTCTCACCTTCCTGATCACAGTCTTTCTCCCTCTCTCTCCCTCGTTCCTGATCCCAGTCTATCACCTTTCTGATCCCAGTCTCTTTCTCTCGCTCTTTCCTGATCCGTCTCTCACATTCCTGATCCTAGTCTCTCACCTGCCTGATCCCAATCTCTGCCTCTTTCCTGATCCCAGTCTCTCTCTCTCTGTCTCTCTTTCCTGATCCCAGTCTCTCTCTTTCCTGATTCCAGTCTCTCTCCTTCCTGATCCCAGCCTCTCTCTCTCTCTTCAGATCCCAGTTTCTCTCTCTCTGTCCTGATCCCAGTCTCTCTCTCTCTCTCCGGATCCCAGTCTCTCTCTCACATTCCTGATCCCAGTCTCTCTCTCTCTCTTTGGATCCCAGTTTCTCTCTCTCTTTCCTGATCCCAGTCTCTCTATCACTTTCCAGATCCCAATCTCTCTCTCTCTTTCCTGATCCCAGTCTCTCCCCTTCCTGATCCCAGTCTCTCCCCTTCCTGATCCCAGTCTCTCTCTCTCTCTCTCTTTCCTGATCCCAGTCTCTCTCTCTCTCTTTCCTGATCCCAGTCTCTCTCTCTCTCTCTCTCTTTCCTGATCCCAGTCTCTCGCTCTCTCTCTCTCTTTCCTGATCCCAGTCTCTCCCCTTCCTGATCCCAGTCTCTCTCTCTCTCTCTCTTTCCTGATCCCAGTCTCTCTCTTTCCTGATCCCAGTCTCTCTCTCTCTTTCCTGATCCCAGTCTCTCTCTGTCTCTCTTTCCTGATCCCAGTCTCTCTCTCTCTCTCTTTCCTGATCCCAGTCTCTCTCTCTCTCTCTCTTTCCTGATCCCAGTCTCTCTCTCTCTCTCTCTCTTTCCTGATCCCAGTCTCTCTCTTTCCCGATCCCAGTCTCTCTCTCTCTCTTTCCTGATCCCAGTCTCTCTCTCTCTCTCTTTCCTGATCCCAGTCTCTCTCTCTCTCTCTCTTTCCTGATCCCAGTCTCTCTCTTTCCTGATCCCAGTCTCTCTCTCTCTCTTTCCTGATCCCAGTCTCTCTCTCTCTCTCTCTCTTTCCTGATCCCAGTCTCTCTCTCTCTTTCCTGATCCCAGTCTCTCTCTCTCTCTTTCCTGATCCCAGTCTCTCTCGTTCCTGATCCCAGTCTCTCTCTTTCCTGATCCCAGTCTCTCTCTTTCCTGATCCCAGTCTCTCTCTCTCTCTTTCCTGATCCCAGTCTCTCTCTCTCTCTCTCTTTCCTGATCCCAGTCTCTCTCTTTCCTGATCCCAGTCTCTCTCTCTCTTTCCTGATCCCAGTTTCTCTCTCTCTCTTTCCTGATCAGTCTCTCTCTCTTTCCTGATCCCAGTTTCTCTCTCTTTCCTGATCCCAGTCTCTCTCTCTCTCTTTCCTGATCCCAGTCTCTCTCTTTCCTGATCCCAGTCTCTCTCCTTCCTGATCCCAGTCTCTCTCTCTCTCTCTTTCCTGATCCCAGTCTCTCTCTTTCCTGATCCCAGTCTCTCTCTTTCCCGATCCCAGTCTCTCTCTTTCCTGATCCCAGTCTCTCTCTTTCCCGATCCCAGTCTCTCTCTTTCCTGATCCCAGTCTCTCTCTTTCCTGATCCCAGTCTCTCTCTCTCTCTCTTTCCTGATCCCAGTCTCTCTCTCTTTCCTGATCCCAGTCTCTCTCTCTCTCTCTTTCCTGATCCCAGTCTCTCTCTTTCCCGATCCCAGTCTCTCTCTTTCCTGATCCCAGTCTCTCTCTCTTTCCTGATCCCAGTCTCTCCCCTCCCTGATCCCAGTCTCTTTCTCTCTTTCCTGATCCCAGTCTCTCTCTCTCTGTCTCCCCTTCCCGATTCCCAGTCTCTCACCTTCCCGATTCCCAGTCTGTCACTTTCTCGTCTGTCTCACTTTTTTTGCGACAAGTGAACAGGGATACATTTCCCCCCACGTGATCGTCCCTGGGGCGGTAGGACTGGCCCAATCAGCGGGCGCCTCTCATAGAGCGAGCGGCGGCGCCGGCCAATGGGAAGCCGCGGCGCAGGGTCCGCTCCAATGGCCGGTGAACAGGTCGCGCTGGGTATTTATAGACGGAAGGAGGGTTTGTGTGTGTTGGGTGGGGAGGGGGTGAAGTGGGTGCGAAGTGGCAGCAGCAGCTGCTGGTGACACTGACCGGGCTTTAACCAGTGACTCACATGGAGCTTCGGACTCCTCGCTGCCCTTGGCCTGAATTTAGCTGGCGCTATTCGACTCTGGCAGGCATCACAGTCTCCCACAATGGCACCAGATCGGCCTGGCCTCCAGGAATTTGAACCAAAACCTGGAGAAAAATCATTGGGAGATGAAAAAAGATTGTTTTTTTTTAACCCCCACACACCCCCAATGTCCTTTAAACATATCACCTTGTAAGATATTCAAAATTGGGGTTGGCCGGGCTGACAGTCGAGCATCATCCAATCGGGTGATGAGTCCTTTTCGCTTTCCGGTTGGTATCGGGAGGTCGTGCGTGCGTCCGTCACGGGGACGGATGACTCGGCCGGCCAATGGCCGGAGCCCTTGGGCAAGTCAGGCCTGATGAAACCTCCCGGAATACATTTCGTTGCAGTTGGCGACCCCCGACAAGTCAAACATAACGTGCTGGCCCCCGGAGAGGGTCCAGAGGAGGTTCACCAGAACGGTCCCCAGGAACGAAAGGCTTTTAACGTATGAGGAACGTTTGAGGGCTGTCTGGGTCTATACTCGATGGAGTTTAGAAGGATGAGGGGGGATATGATTGAAACTTACAGAATACTGAAAGGCCTGGACAGAGGTGGACGTGGGGGGAGATGTTTCCATTAGTAGGAGAGACCAGGACCCGAGGGGCACAGCCTCAGAGTAAAGGGAAGACCTATTAGAACAGAGATGAGGAGAAACTTCTTTAGCCAGAGAGTGGTGAATCTATGGAATTCATTGCCACAGAAGCCTGTGGAGGCCAGGTCATTGAGTGTATTCAAGACGGAGATAGATAGGTTCTTGATTGGTAAGGGGGATCAAAGGTTACGGGGCGAAGGCGGGAGAATGGGGTTGAGAAACTTATCAGCCCATGACTGAATGGCGGAGAAGACTCGATGGGCCGAATGGCCTAATTTCTGCTCCTATGTCTTATAACTCGGACACAAACACACACAATGGCCTGGGGAGGGTTGGGCAGCACCAACGCTGCGGAGTTCCCACCCCACTGCTCATTGCTGCTTTGCGAGGCCGAATGTTGAAGGGCTGTCTGAGCCTGGCTGTGGTTGCTGGGGCTCCGGTGAGTTCTGCGGCACAATTATAAACTCAAATTCAATTTTTTAAAAATTATAAATTCAAATGATAAAACGTCCGATTGTCGAGCACAGAAGAAGGCCTTTCAGCCCCAAACGGGCCACGGAGTGTTTATGCTCCACTCAGTCCTCCTCCCGGCTTTCCTCTACCATTGTAACCGTCCATTCCCTTCTCCCTCATGTGATTGTCCTGTGCTTAATGCAACTACGCCATTCACTTCAACCACTCCCTGTGGCAGCAAGCTCCCCACTCTCTGGGTAAAGACGTTTCTCCTGAATTCCCGATTGGATTCCTTGGTGACTATCCTAGATTGGTGGTCTCTAACTCTTCTTCTCCCACGAGAGGTAAACATTCTATTTTCTTTATTCGTTCATGGGGGTGTGTGTGTCGCTGGGCTGGGCCCAGCATTTGTCGCCCATCCCTAATTGCCCCCTTGAGAAGGTGGTGGGTGAGCCGCCTTCTTGAGCCGCTGCAGTCCCTGTGGTGTAGGTACACCCACCGTGCTGTTAGGGAGGGAGTTCCAGGATTTGGACCCAGCGACAGTGAAGGAACGGCCGATATATTTCCAAGTCGGGATGGTGTGTGGCTCGGAGGGGAACTTCCAGGTGGCGGTGTTCCCCATGTGTCTGCTGCCCTTGTCCTTCTAGATGGTAGCGGTCGTGGGTTTGGAAGGTGCTGTCTAAGGAGCCTTGGTGAGTTCCTGCAGTTCACTCTTTCTTCATCTTAAAGACCTCAGTTAGGTTGCCCCTTCAGCCTTCATTTTCAAAGAACAGAGCCCCAGCCTGTCAATCCTTTCCTGATATGTCTACCCACTCATTTCTGGTATCATCCTTGTAAATCTCCGCACCCTCTCCCGGGTCTCTTTAGCCTTAATATATTGACCAGAGCTGCACACCGTACTCTATAAGTGTGGTCTAGTCAAGGTTTATTACAAGTCTAACATAACTTTCCTACTTTTCATTTCCAGCCATCATGAGAAAGGATGAGTGCTTGGTTTGCACTTTTCATAACCTGTGGCGCAACTTTTAGCGATTGACGTGTTTGCACTCTCGAGGAGAGCGCGAGAGGACCCTGGGACAGGCAGTCAGCAGCACCTAGAGGAGAGAGCGAGAGGAGGACCCTGGGACAGGCAGTTAGCAGCCCCTAGAGGAGAGTGTGAGAGGAGGACCCTGGGACAGGCAGTCAGCAGCACCTAGAGGAGAGTGCGAGAGGGGGACCCTGGGACAGGCAGTCAGCAGCCCCTAGAGGAGAGTGTGAGAGGAGGACCCTGGGACAGGCAGTCAGCAGCACCTAGGGGAGAGAGCGAGAGGAGGACCCTGGGACAGGCAGTCAGCAGCACCTAGAGGAGAGTGTGAGAGGAGGACCCTGGGACAGGCAGTCAGCAGCACCTAGGGGAGAGAGCGAGAGGAGGACCCTGGGACAGGCAGTCAGCAGCACCTAGAGGAGAGCGTGAGAGGAGGACCCTGGGACAGGCAGTCAGCAGCACCTAGAGGAGAGCGTGAGAGGAGGACCCTGGGACAGGCAGTCAGCAGCACCTAGAGGAGAGTGTGAGAGGACCACCCTGGGACAGGCAGTCAGCAGCACCTGGAGGAGAGAGCGAGAGGTGGATCCTGGGACAGGCAGTCAGCAGCGCCTAGAGGAGAGAGCGAGAGGAGGAACCTGGGACAGGCAGTCAGCAGCATCTAGAGGAGAGAGCGAGAGGAGGACCCTGGGACAGGCAGTCAGCAGCGCCTAGAGGAGAGTGCGAGAGGAGGACCCTGACACAGGGCAGTCAGCAGCACCTAGAGGAGAGTGTGAGAGGAGGACCCTGGGACAGGCAGTCAGCAGCACCTAGAGGAGAGTATGAGAGGAGGACCCTGGGACAGGCAGTCAGCAGCACTTAGAGCAGAGAGCGAGAGGAGGACACTGGGACAGGCAGTCAGCAGCACCTAGAGGAGAGAGCGAGAGGAGGACCCTGGGACAGGCAGTCAGCAGCACTTAGAGGAGAGTGCGAGAGGAGGACCCTGGGACAGGCAGTCAGCAGCACCTAGAGGAGAGTGCGAGAGGGGGACCCTGGGACAGGCAGTCAGCAGCCCCTAGAGGAGAGTGTGAGAGGAGGACCCTGGGACAGGCAGTCAGCAGCACCTAGGGGAGAGAGCGAGAGGAGGACCCTGGGACAGGCAGTTAAGCAGCACCTAGAGGAGAGTGTGAGAGGAACCCAAAGCAGTTTTTTAAACATATAAAAAGCAAGAGAATAGCAAGGGAAAGAGTAGGGCCAAGGACCATAGAGGTAATGTTTGTGTGGACCTGGAAGACATGGATACAGTCCATCAATGAATACTTTGCGTTGGTCTTCACAATGGAAAAGGACGACACAGGTATAGACATCAGGGTGGAGGACTGTAAAATATTCGAGGAAATTAACATAGAGAGAGAGGAGGTACTAGCGGATTTAGCGACCTTAAAAGTGGATAAATCTGCAGGCCCAGATGAGATGTATCCCAGGCTGTTGAGAGAGGCAAGGGAAGAGATATCAGGGGCCCTGGCAGTAATTTTCAAACCCTCTCCGGCCACAGGTGAGGTGCCAGAGGACTGGAGGGGTGCTAATGTTGTCCCATTATTAAAAAAGGGAGGAAGGGATAGACCAGGAAATTACAGGCCAGTCAGTCTAACCTCAGTGGTGGGGAAGTTACTAGAAACAATTCCGAGGGACAGAATATTTCTGCACTTGGAGAGACAGGGATTAATCAGGGATAGCGAGAATGGATTTGTTAAGGGAAGGTCGTGTTTGACAAATTTGATTGAGTTTTTTTGAAGAGGTAACCAGGAGTGTTGATGAGGGTGATGCATGTGATGTGGTCTACATGGACTTTAGCAAGGCTCTTGATAAGGTCCCTCATGGCAGACTGGTCAAGAAAGTAAAAGCCCATGGGATCCAAGGCAAAGTGGCACATTGAATCCAAAATTGGCTGAGAGGCAGGAAGCAGAGGGTGATGATAGAGGGATGTTTCTGTGACTGGAAGTCTGTTTCCAGTGAGGTTCCACAGGGCTCAGTGCTGGGGCCCTTGCTGTCTGTGGTGTACAAAAATTATTTGGACTTAAATGTAGGGGGCATGAGCAAGAAGTTTGCAGATGGCATGAAAATTGGTAGGGTGGTAAATAGTGAGGAGGATAGCCATAAACTGCAGGAGGATATCAATGGACTGGTCAAGGTGGGCAGAGCAGTGGCAAATGGAACCCGGAAAAGTGTGAGGTAATGCACTTGGGGAGGGCTAACAAGGCAAGGGATTACACTATGAATGGTAGGACCCTGGAAAGTACTGAAGACTTGGTGTACATATCCACAGATCCCTGAAGGTAGCAGGGCAGGTAGATAAGGTGGTTAAGAAGGCATATGGGATTCTTGCCTTCATTAGCCGAGGCATAGAATACAAGAGCAGGGAGGTTACGCTGGAACTGTATAAAACACTGGTTAGGCTACAACTAGAGTACTGCGTGCAGTTCTGCTCACCACATTATAGGAAGGATGTGATTGCACTGGAGAGGGTGCAGTGGAGATTCACCAGGATGCTGGCTGGGCTGGAGGGTCTGAGCTATGATGAAAGATTGGATAGGCTGGGGTTGTTTTCCTTGGAGCAGCGAAGGTTGAGAGGGGACCTGATAGAGGTAAATAAGATTATGAGGGGCATAGGTAGGGTGGATAGGAAGGCACTTTTTCCATTAGTAGAGGGGTCAATATCAGGGGGCATAGATTTAAGGTAAGGGGTAGAAGGCTAAGAGGGGAGTTGAGGAGAATTTTGGGTGGTGGGGGTCTGGAACTCATTGCCTGAAAGGGTGGTTGAGTCAGAAACTCTCGTAACATTTAAGAAGTATTTAGATATTCACTTGCGTTGCCATAGCCTCCAGGGCTATGGGTCAAGCGCTGGAAAATGGGATTAGTGTCGTCAGATGTTTGTTGACCGGCACGGACGGGATGGACCGAATGGCCTCCTTCTGTGCTGGAAACATCTACGAGATCTCTTTATTCCTCCGCCGGAACTGTTTTTGTACCTTCCAAGCAACGAATGACCTTTCTATGTAAATGTACCACCTCATATTTATCAGTGTTGAACTTCATGCGCCAATTATTAGTCCCTTCCGCAAGTTTTTCGACATCCTCCTGGAACTTGTCGCCGTCCTCCTCAGTATTGACCATCCCTCCCGCCCCCATCGTGTCATCCGCAAATTGAGAAATTGTTTTTCCCATTCCAAAGTCCAAACCCTTGATGCAAATTGAATAGCAGCGATCCCATGTGGAACAGCATTCCGCATCTTCGCCATTCCGAATAACTATCCTTTATTCCCACGGTCTGTCTCAGAGCCAACCAGCAATGCGTTCTGCCCCCCGACAGCACTCCACATTCTCTGACCTTATCCGTTCGTCTGTTAGGGGGAACCTTTTCGAAGGCCTTAGGAAAATCCAGATAAATTATATCTACTGCATTACCAAAATCTACTCTCTCTGTTACCTCCCCAAAAGACTCAATAAGCTTGGTTGACCAAGTTCTTCCCTTATTATATTTCTCATTTCCAGATTTTTTAAAAATTCATTTACGGGATGAGTCGCTGGGATGGGCCCAGTATTTATTGCCCATCCCTAATTGACCCTTGAGGTGGTGGGGGTGAGTCGCCTTCTTGAACCGCTGCAGTCCCTGTGGTGTAGCTACACCCACCGTGCTGTTAGGGAGGGAGTTCCAGGATTTTGACCCAGCAACAGTGAAGGAACGGCCGATATATTTCCAAGTCAGGATGATGACTATTGCCTCCTTTAGGAAAAATTCTGTTATTTTTCCTATCATCGATGTTGACTGGGCTATAAGTCCTTGGATGTATTCTGTCCACACACTTAAATTTAGGTATGACATTAGCTACTTGTCAGTCCTCTGGCACGACATCTTTTTCTAACAAATTATCAAATATAAAAATGAGTTAAACAGTGTTATCTGCATTCTTAAATTCTCTCCCTCCTACATTCTATCCACATCACTGCTCCTTTAAGACACCTTCAAGACAATTAAATTTCCAAAGACACTTCATCGTTTCAAACCTTGTTCGATAACAGTCCTGAGGTGTGAGGGTTGCTGAGCAAAAGCTTTGTCTCAGAGAGAGACTTGAAGGAGCATCTTAAAGAGAGGGGCGGAGAGGTTTAGGGAGGGAATTCCAGAGCTCAGGGCCTCAGGCCCTGCAAGCTCCTCCGGTCCTGGCAACCCTCCCTATCTCTGTAACCTCCTCCAGCCCCTACACCCCCTCCCTATCTCTGTAACCTCCTCCAGCCCCTACACCCCTCCCTATCTCTGTAACCTCCTCCAGCCCCTACACCCCCTCCCTATCTCTGTAACCTCCTCCAGCCCCTATACCCCTCCCTATCTCTGTAACCTCCTCCAGCCCCTACACCCCCTCCCTATCTCTGTAACCTCCTCCAGCCCCTATACCCCTCCCTATCTCTGTAACTTCCTCCAGCCCCTACACCCCTCCCTATCTCTGTAACCTCCTCCAGCCCCTACACCTCTCCCTATCTCTGTAACCTCCTCCAGCCCCGCAACCCTCCCTATCTCTGTAACTCCTCCAGTCCCTACACCCCTCCCTATCTCTGTAACCTCCTCCAGCCAGGCAGTCAGCAGCACCTAGGGGAGAGAGCGAGAGGAGGACCCTGGGACAGGCAGTTAAGCAGCACCTAGAGGAGAGTGTGAGAGGAACCCAAAGCAGTTTTTTAAACATATAAAAAGCAAGAGAATAGCAAGGGAAAGAGTAGGGCCAAGGACCATAGAGGTAATGTTTGTGTGGACCTGGAAGACATGGATACAGTCCATCAATGAATACTTTGCGTTGGTCTTCACAATGGAAAAGGACGACACAGGTATAGACATCAGGGTGGAGGACTGTAAAATATTCGAGGAAATTAACATAGAGAGAGAGGAGGTACTAGCGGATTTAGCGACCTTAAAAGTGGATAAATCTGCAGGCCCAGATGAGATGTATCCCAGGCTGTTGAGAGAGGCAAGGGAAGAGATATCAGGGGCCCTGGCAGTAATTTTCAAACCCTCTCCGGCCACAGGTGAGGTGCCAGAGGACTGGAGGGGTGCTAATGTTGTCCCATTATTAAAAAAGGGAGGAAGGGATAGACCAGGAAATTACAGGCCAGTCAGTCTAACCTCAGTGGTGGGGAAGTTACTAGAAACAATTCCGAGGGACAGAATATTTCTGCACTTGGAGAGACAGGGATTAATCAGGGATAGCGAGAATGGATTTGTTAAGGGAAGGTCGTGTTTGACAAATTTGATTGAGTTTTTTTGAAGAGGTAACCAGGAGTGTTGATGAGGGTGATGCATGTGATGTGGTCTACATGGACTTTAGCAAGGCTCTTGATAAGGTCCCTCATGGCAGACTGGTCAAGAAAGTAAAAGCCCATGGGATCCAAGGCAAAGTGGCACATTGAATCCAAAATTGGCTGAGAGGCAGGAAGCAGAGGGTGATGATAGAGGGATGTTTCTGTGACTGGAAGTCTGTTTCCAGTGAGGTTCCACAGGGCTCAGTGCTGGGGCCCTTGCTGTCTGTGGTGTACAAAAATTATTTGGACTTAAATGTAGGGGGCATGAGCAAGAAGTTTGCAGATGGCATGAAAATTGGTAGGGTGGTAAATAGTGAGGAGGATAGCCATAAACTGCAGGAGGATATCAATGGACTGGTCAAGGTGGGCAGAGCAGTGGCAAATGGAACCCGGAAAAGTGTGAGGTAATGCACTTGGGGAGGGCTAACAAGGCAAGGGATTACACTATGAATGGTAGGACCCTGGAAAGTACTGAAGACTTGGTGTACATATCCACAGATCCCTGAAGGTAGCAGGGCAGGTAGATAAGGTGGTTAAGAAGGCATATGGGATTCTTGCCTTCATTAGCCGAGGCATAGAATACAAGAGCAGGGAGGTTACGCTGGAACTGTATAAAACACTGGTTAGGCTACAACTAGAGTACTGCGTGCAGTTCTGCTCACCACATTATAGGAAGGATGTGATTGCACTGGAGAGGGTGCAGTGGAGATTCACCAGGATGCTGGCTGGGCTGGAGGGTCTGAGCTATGATGAAAGATTGGATAGGCTGGGGTTGTTTTCCTTGGAGCAGCGAAGGTTGAGAGGGGACCTGATAGAGGTAAATAAGATTATGAGGGGCATAGGTAGGGTGGATAGGAAGGCACTTTTTCCATTAGTAGAGGGGTCAATATCAGGGGGCATAGATTTAAGGTAAGGGGTAGAAGGCTAAGAGGGGAGTTGAGGAGAATTTTGGGTGGTGGGGGTCTGGAACTCATTGCCTGAAAGGGTGGTTGAGTCAGAAACTCTCGTAACATTTAAGAAGTATTTAGATATTCACTTGCGTTGCCATAGCCTCCAGGGCTATGGGTCAAGCGCTGGAAAATGGGATTAGTGTCGTCAGATGTTTGTTGACCGGCACGGACGGGATGGACCGAATGGCCTCCTTCTGTGCTGGAAACATCTACGAGATCTCTTTATTCCTCCGCCGGAACTGTTTTTGTACCTTCCAAGCAACGAATGACCTTTCTATGTAAATGTACCACCTCATATTTATCAGTGTTGAACTTCATGCGCCAATTATTAGTCCCTTCCGCAAGTTTTTCGACATCCTCCTGGAACTTGTCGCCGTCCTCCTCAGTATTGACCATCCCTCCCGCCCCCATCGTGTCATCCGCAAATTGAGAAATTGTTTTTCCCATTCCAAAGTCCAAACCCTTGATGCAAATTGAATAGCAGCGATCCCATGTGGAACAGCATTCCGCATCTTCGCCATTCCGAATAACTATCCTTTATTCCCACGCTCTGTCTCAGAGCCAACCAGCAATGCGTTCTGCCCCCCGACAGCACTCCACATTCTCTGACCTTATCCGTTCGTCTGTTAGGGGGAACCTTTTCGAAGGCCTTAGGAAAATCCAGATAAATTATATCTACTGCATTACCAAAATCTACTCTCTCTGTTACCTCCCCAAAAGACTCAATAAGCTTGGTTGACCAAGTTCTTCCCTTATTATATTTCTCATTTCCAGATTTTTTAAAAATTCATTTACGGGATGAGTCGCTGGGATGGGCCCAGTATTTATTGCCCATCCCTAATTGACCCTTGAGGTGGTGGGGGTGAGTCGCCTTCTTGAACCGCTGCAGTCCCTGTGGTGTAGCTACACCCACCGTGCTGTTAGGGAGGGAGTTCCAGGATTTTGACCCAGCAACAGTGAAGGAACGGCCGATATATTTCCAAGTCAGGATGATGACTATTGCCTCCTTTAGGAAAAATTCTGTTATTTTTCCTATCATCGATGTTGACTGGGCTATAAGTCCTTGGATGTATTCTGTCCACACACTTAAATTTAGGTATGACATTAGCTACTTGTCAGTCCTCTGGCACGACATCTTTTTCTAACAAATTATCAAATATAAAAATGAGTTAAACAGTGTTATCTGCATTCTTAAATTCTCTCCCTCCTACATTCTATCCACATCACTGCTCCTTTAAGACACCTTCAAGACAATTAAATTTCCAAAGACACTTCATCGTTTCAAACCTTGTTCGATAACAGTCCTGAGGTGTGAGGGTTGCTGAGCAAAAGCTTTGTCTCAGAGAGAGACTTGAAGGAGCATCTTAAAGAGAGGGGCGGAGAGGTTTAGGGAGGGAATTCCAGAGCTCAGGGCCTCAGGCCCTGCAAGCTCCTCCGGTCCTGGCAACCCTCCCTATCTCTGTAACCTCCTCCAGCCCCTACACCCCCTCCCTATCTCTGTAACCTCCTCCAGCCCCTACACCCCTCCCTATCTCTGTAACCTCCTCCAGCCCCTACACCCCCTCCCTATCTCTGTAACCTCCTCCAGCCCCTATACCCCTCCCTATCTCTGTAACCTCCTCCAGCCCCTACACCCCCTCCCTATCTCTGTAACCTCCTCCAGCCCCTATACCCCTCCCTATCTCTGTAACTTCCTCCAGCCCCTACACCCCTCCCTATCTCTGTAACCTCCTCCAGCCCCTACACCTCTCCCTATCTCTGTAACCTCCTCCAGCCCCGCAACCCTCCCTATCTCTGTAACTCCTCCAGTCCCTACACCCCTCCCTATCTCTGTAACCTCCTCCAGCCCCTAAACCCCTCCCTATCTCTGTAACCTCCTCCAGCCCCCACACCCCTCCCTATCTCTGTAACTTCCTCCAGCCCCTACACCCCTCCCTATCTCTGTAACCTCCTCCAGCCCCTACACCTCTCCCTATCTCTGTAACCTCCTCCAGCCCCGCAACCCTCCCTATCTCTGTAACTCCTCCAGTCCCTACACCCCTCCCTATCTCTGTAACCTCCTCCAGCCCCTACACCCCTCCCTATCTCTGTAACCTCCTCCAGCCCCCACACCCCTCCCTATCTCTGTAACCTCCTCCAGCCCCTACACCCCCTCCCTATCTCTGTAACCTCCTCCAGCCCCTATACCCCTCCCTATCTCTGTAACTTCCTCCAGCCCCTACACCCCTTCCTATCTCTGTAACCTCCTCCAGCCCCCACACCCCTCCCTATCTCTGTAACCTCCTCCAGCCCCTACACCCCTCCCTATCTCTGTAACCTCCTCCAGCCCCTACACCCCTCCCTATCTCTGTAACCTCCTCCAGCCCCCTACACCCCTCCCTATCTCTGTAACCTCCTCCAGCCCCGACACCCCTCCCTACCTCTGTAGCCTCCTCCAGCCCCTACACCCCGCCCTATCTCTGTAACCTCCTCCAGCCCCTACACCCCCTCCCTATCTCTGTAACCTCCTCCAGCCCCTACACCCCTCCCTATCTCTGTAACCTCCTCCAGCCCCTACACCCCTCCCTATCTCTGTAACCAACTCCAGCCCCTACACCCCTCCCTATCTCTGTAACCAACTCCAGCCCCTACAACCCCTCCGAGATCTCTGCGCTCCTCCAGTTCCGGCCTCTTGAGCATCCCCCGATTCCCATCGCTCCACCGTTGGCGGCCGTGCCTTCAGCTGCCTGGGGCCCTGAGCTCTGGAATTCCCTCCCTCAACCTCCCCGTCTCTCTCTCCTCCTTTAAGACGCTCCTTAAAACTGATTTCTTTGACCGAGCTTTTGGTCGCCTGTCCCTAATATCTCCTCATGTGGCTCGGGGTCAAATCCTGTGAAGTGCTTTGGGTTGTTTTACCACCTTATGGGTGCTATATAAATGCAAGCTGGTTCTTGATAGTTACTTTTACTCTGTGTGTGTGTGTGTGTGTGTGTGTGGGGCCATCACCTGCGACTGGGAGCTGACTAGAGGCAGAATTAACACACTAACGGTTCACAGCGACGCTGAAGTGGTGTTTGTGGGTGGCAATTGCCTGCATCCTCTTCCGAAGCGGAGAATAGAAACCGAACACTCGACCTCAAGTACCTTGGTAGTTTTATTTAAAATCCTGCAAAAAATTTGACAAAAAAATGCTAAAAAATGCAATGCTCTGTACAGACCGATGCAATACACACACTGCCATTCGTAATACCAAGTTAACAAATGTTCTCACTCATCGTCCGACCACTCGAGCCCTCCTCTGCTCCCTGAAATTTACATTTAGCGGACGTGTGCCAAGCAATACCCTCTGGGAGTAACAGAGAGAGAGAGAGAGACAGACAAACCGTGCTCTTGGCCTGTCCAAGGTTCTCGCGAGTCGGTATTCGAGACCGCGTTTGACTCTGTTTGTATCGAAAGGACCAATCTCACAGAATATAACATTAGCCGCTTTACTGGTTTTACCCTATGGCCAGAGATCCCACCACCCCCACCCTCAACCCCACCCCTCGCAAACGTTTCCCTCAATCCCCACCCACCCACCCACCCCCGTTTATACTACAAGCCCCGGCATTCCAATTGGATCAAGACATTAAGCACGTTCCTCCACCCCCCACCCGAACTCGGGTGTGTGCCCAAAGCAGTGACCAGGCTCAACTGAACGGGGTTGGGGGCACTTGCAATCCTGAGGCGCTGGTGTGGTGGCTGCCCAAGCGACCTGGTGCCTGGCCCACTCACAGGGGTGGGGGTGGGGGGGTCAGTTAAAAATCGGGGCTGCGTTATGTGTGTGTGTGTGTGTGTGGGCGAGGGGAAAATCTAAACGATTTGGTTGGAACCCGTCTTCACTCACCACAGGCTAATGGAAGCAGGGGGAGATGTAATAAGAGGCATTCAAAATTATAAAGACTTGGGGGGGGGAGAAAAAAAGGAGAAACTGTTTCCACTAGGGGGAAGGGAAGGGGTAAACCAGAAAATAAAGATTCGATTGACAAAAGGACCAGAGGTGTTTAAAAAATATATATATATAATAATGCCTGACTGGAAGGAGCAGATTCAACAGGAGCTTTCAAATATGGCGGGGGGTGGGATAAAGACTTGCAAGGGGTGAGGGGGTAAACCTGCAGGGGCTGTGGGACTGACTGGAGAGCTCTTGCAAGGAGCCAGCACAGGCGCGATGGGCAGAGTGGCCCGCTTCTGCGCTGTGCCATTCTGCCAGCATCACAGGGCACGGGGCGGGGGGAATAGGCAATGCAGGCTGGCTGCCCTGTGACGACCCCTCAACCTCACAGGCTCCAGGAGTTGAGCAGCAGTCACATCCCCCCCAATGGGCCACTGGACCATCTCTCTCTCTCTCTTTGCCCCCCCTTCCCACCGCGGTCGACTCCGCTCTCGGAGCTGGTCGATGCAGACGGTCAGAGGGGCCCCCACTTTCTCAGGGGCAATACATCACCAGCAATGGTCACACTCGGTGCTTTGGGTTGGGTTGGGTGGTGGGGGGAGTTTGCAGGATTAAAGTTTCCACAAATCTTTTCTTTCCCCCCCCCCCAACCCACCCACCGCCCCCCCCAACAAGCTACGGAAACGTCCATATAAAGATTAAAACTTTCCCTTTTATTTAAAAAAGTACATTCCCTCCCCCCCCACACCCCCACCCCAAGTGGTACAAATAATATGTTAAGCACAGGATTAGAAATCTCCTGACCCCCCTTCTTGTTTACTGCAACGCCATGAAGCACCACAAAGGTACTTAAGCGCCCCCCTACATTTGAGGATAAGGACACCTCTGTGTGTGTGTGTGAACAGCCTGTCCCACCCCAGCCCCCATTCCCCAGCCTGTGGGTTTCAGCATTTCCCACTGGGAGGCGCCCCCCACCAGGTCAATATGGTGCACAAGTGCCCCCCCGCCCGCTCCCCGAAATGAATTCTTTGACAGAGTTAAGAATCGACCCATGCCCGCTGGGGTTAGCCACTGGAATACTAAATATTTTCACTGCCTTTCTCAGATCGCTCACCTCCTCGGGCCACCGACCCCACACCCCGCCCAAGGTCTTGGCACTCTTCAGCACCACTCTGTCTGCCGCTCCCTGTGCTCCAATGTTGGGGGCTGTGCCTCTAAAGTTGCTTGGGCTGGTTCCCTACATGAAAGGCACTACACAAATGCAAATTATGGTCCTCGTCCATCCCTTTTTTCTTTTGGCACCGAGCAAAGAAAATTAAAAGCAAGTTGAGCCTTGGGTGGGGGGGGGTGGAGAGTTGCAACAGACGCAACAGTGCCACCAGTGGCGGGAGGGCAGGATTACAGCGTGACATGTTTACATAGGCAGCTCCCCTTGTAAATGAGGAAGGTTGACAAAAAACGCAATGAGGTTTAGTAGACAGGGCGTGTGTGCAGACTCAACTTAGCACGTTATAGATGGACGCTCACATGTGTCACAATAGCCATGTGAGGGTGCTCCTGCCTGTCACCAGCTCGAGTGGGGCCACAACCCGATTGTACGGATGTCAGCTGACCTCAAAGCGCCACCAAATTTTTTTTAAAAAAAAAATCATAAAACAACTGAAATCTCTAGTGGCAGACGCTCCTTGGGGAGCTGGACAAAAATTTATACCTGTTCCACCTCGCAGTTGGGAAACGTAAACAAAGGAACACATTTCAGGTCCCTCGGTTTTAGGTTCACTGTTGTGTAAGAACTCAGATGAACCCAGCCCTCTCATCTGGGGAACAAAAGAAACCCTACTCAAACTAATACCAACAGAGCAGGTTGGATCACATTACGTACTCTCGTTGATGACTGTGTCCACAAATCGAGCAAAGGGTGTCGGGTTTTACATTGGCTGTGGGAGGGGAGGTGATGACACGTTGAGGGAGCACTTCAAGAGCACAACATGATCCGTGTAGATAACTGAAATACCATTGCGCTGACTGTCTATAGTGACCATGCGGTCATTTTAATTGAGTGGTATTGAAGCACCTCATGACCTGTGTGGAAAACCCGATTGCACTTTTCGTGATGGCCACTTTGAAATGTTTTGCAAGGTTCTTTCAGGCATTTTAAGAATAAAGCAAAGGAAAAAAAAACTTGGGCCTCCTCATGCTATGATCTTTCCGGCAATGTGTGCTTTCTCACCGATGTTACCGGGGCTGCGGGTTGGGGGGGGGCCCCCGAGATCATTCAGCTCGCCACCCACTCAAAATCCAGCCTGTGCACCACCCCCACCCCCACGGCTTGATACAGCCTCCCACCCCCCACCTCAGCTCTACCTCAGAGTCGCCCCTGCACAAACTAGGGAGTGAAGAGGCGGCAGGGGGTAAGAAACTGGTTGAGCGTGCCTTGGTCACACCGATCCCGTCTCTGGCAGCACGCACAATTTTCGTGCGACACCCACCTAAGGGAAAAGGAGGCCCGGTGCCAAAAACCGAGGAAGGATCTTTAGTGCAGCAAGTTCAGAAAGGTATCGCGTCATCAACGGGAAGAGGCACAAGCTTC
This sequence comes from Cetorhinus maximus, assembly GCF_964194155.1. Taxonomy (NCBI): domain Eukaryota; kingdom Metazoa; phylum Chordata; class Chondrichthyes; order Lamniformes; family Cetorhinidae; genus Cetorhinus; species Cetorhinus maximus. Next base: position 51,037 of record NW_027597934.1, read on the forward strand.
TGAGCGGAGCAAAGTTATCCGTTTCCCAGCTCTTCAGTCGGAGCTGGTCAACGCTAACCTCAACGGCGGGCTAACTCTCTCACGCGCGGGGCTTTTTTCCCAAATGAACAGGCTCGGATCCACAGGACATCCCAGAACGAGTCACTTTGACGTTCACTCACTGCTACTATCATACTTAAGGGGTTAAATGTCACCAACGTAGCGGTTCCCATACCTCAGACGCGGTAATGCCAACCTCCCTCTCCACACCATCAATCCATGGGATTTACAAGGGGTGACATCACTCACCCTTCACAGGGTCCAAACCGAGAATTATTTCCCCCACTCCCCTGCCATTAACGATCACACTCTTAATAGCGGCTTTCTTTGGTTCCAAGTGTCTGATTATGCCTCTGAAAAGTAGCCTGGGTTGTTTTCTTTCATGGAAGGCGCTACACAAATGCAAATTATGGTCCTCGTCCATCCCTTCTGGCACTGATCAAGGGAAATTAAGAGCATGTGTAGCCTTTGGTGGGGGGTGGGGGGGCGGTGGAGAGTTGCAAAAGGTGCAACAGTGCCACCAGTGGTGGGAGGGCAGAATTACAGCGTGACAGGTTTACATAGGCAGCTTGTAAATGAGGAAGGTTGACAAAAATGAGCTGAACATGTTCGATCTTAGAAATCAGTTATCAGCCATACTTCCGGCACAACATGACGAGACCTATGTACGCCCTGTCCTCATGAAACTTTAGACCCCCCTCCACAACACTACACCCCATTATCACAGCTAAATGGGCAGATTACAAGCTACGTGTTTTTTTAAAAAAAATAGGTCACACCATCCCATTACCACGCGGAAATGGCTACTTCCAAATGGACAACGTGCTCTTTGTTGCCACCTCAGGCGGGGAATTTACCAAGCGAGCGTGGATTAATCTTTCAGACATAAGCAGCGGCAAGGTCCCGACTTGTTTCGATCGGGGGACTGGAACGGACTTGCAAGTACCATAATCACCCCCCAGTCTCTGCAGCTTCAGGTGCTCCGGCAGGTCCCCAAGTTTAGCCCAGTGGGTTGGAGTGCGCTGTTCACACTGCACAGATCGCGGGGCTCAATCTCTGGAAGGGCCACTCACTTGCTAGACAGGTTTGTGATCGACAAGGGAGTCAAGGGTTATTGGGGTGGGGGGGCGTGAAAAAGAGAATGAGCACAGGAGAGTTGAATTAAGGCCACAATTGGATCGACTCCTGGTCTTATCGAGTGGGGGAGCAGGCTCGAGGGGCCGAATGGCCTCCAGCTGCTCTTATTTATTAAGTTTGGATAATAGCGATGGGAGTGGTTGGGGGGTGGGGTCACTGTCCCCCTTTAACAAGGGGCTAGCCCCTCAGCACTGACCAGGGGCAAACATGGGGACCTCCTGCCCAAGCTCTGTAGGCCCCCGTGTGCCCCCCGACACCTCTCTGGGTGAGGCAGACCGGGGAGCGGTGCCCGACGTCTCTCTCGCGCTCGCCGACTCGTCCTGTCGGAGTGTCACGGCGAAGGTTGCCGCTCCGCGCAGCTACCTCGGTGACGGAGGAAGCCCCGCTCAAGGCGCTAGGATCTCTCGGCCGTTCGCTGGGGAGGCGGGGAACAGGCACACGCACCTGCTGAAGGGAAGTCATCCAGCCCAAACAACAGGGGCTACAGAAAACCCGAAATTACAGCCGCCCACACACGCAGCCATTTCAGAAAGAACAGTTGAAAGGGGGTGAAAAGGCTCGACTGCAGTATCACAACTGATATACCCAACTAGCGTGTGACAAGACACACTTTGTGGTGACCCCGACGAGGACCGGGATTAATCTCCGGCAAAACCCCTTCTGCGCCGACGGAGGAGATAAAAGAGAGCGGGATTCGGGAGCAGACTGGGCTCTCCAGTTCTGATGAGGTAGTCGGGGGGGGGGGGGGCGATGACCCATCAATGGTCAGTTCACTGGCAGCACTGGGTCACAGGCTAACAACACTGCACTGCTTAAACCACAAGCCCACCAGCGAAGGCTACTGCAGTGGACTGGCGCAGCCCCGACAGTTATTTTCGAGTGGGATTGTGCCTTTGGTACATGTCGCTGAAAGGCTGCGGTGAGGCGTGAACAACTGGTGAAGCGTGTTCCAGAGCTGTTTAAAATGGAGGAGGTTCGGTGCCCGGGCAGACTCGAACCCAACTGCTATTTCTTAAAAGAGGAGAACTCCAGCACCATTTCCTCCTCCCCACCGCCACCCCACCGTCAGAGCTGCCCGATCTCGGGGGAGTGGGACACCCAAGGCCCACGGATTGTGTGCCCAATGCTGCACCTCCTGTCCCAGCTCCAGAGGAGGGGGAAGCTCGCCCAGATGGGGGGTGGGGGCGCTTCTGACAAAACACGCGCTCCACCGTGCGTGAAGCAGCGCTGTCGGGCTGTGCCGCGAGCGGGGTTTCTGAGAGCGGACACCGGGCGGGCCACGACACTGGGGGGGTGAGGGGAAGCTACAAGGGCTGGGAATACCCCCAAAACGTGCCCACTTACTTCCCTCCTCACTGTAGCCCTCAGCTGCGAGCGCTCGATCCATTTCCACCGGAGGGAAGTAAGAGCCAAAAAAATAATAAAAGCCCCGTGAGGCTCTTCAGGACGTGGTCAGGCCTGTCTTCCTGGGGCACAGAAACTGTGGCCGTTGGCGTGGAATGGTCCCGGTTAGTGCCAATGGTTCAGATCATCTACAAGCAGAAGCTACAGCCAGTCGCACTCCAAGCCCCTCGGGACACCCAGATCCCGACCCTTTCGTTTACCTCCCAAACAGCTGAGCTGTCAGCGGGAGGGAGGGAGGGAGGGAGCAGCTCCCAAACGGTGCTGAAGTGACATTTCTACTCAGGGGAACAGTCAAATGCTTCTCCCCACTCCCCCCTCCCCCACACCACTGTCAGCTCGGCCCAGTCTTTACTGTGAACAAATTTAAAACAAATAAAAACTTGAAACTCGGATATTTTGAGGCGTCAGGGCAATCGTTCAACCTCCCAGGTGGAGCGAACATGAGTCCAAAGCGGGTCAGGGGCAGTGGGTCAAGGTAGGGAGGGGAAGGGGGGCATCATCCAGTGGCTCCCTTGTACAAGTTAATATTTCATAACATCTCTGTAATCGGTAACTGAGGAAAGAGGGAGAGAGAGGGGGGGTTGGTGGGGAGGGGTCAAACTGAGCTGCCCGCACACCGAATATAGCGCTGAGAGTGAGCGGGCAGAGTTCAGCTGGTGCCAAGCGAGTGGCCCTGCTTGACCGACTGCCTTCCTTGTGGCAAAAGGAGCACGTTGGGCCCTTGAACCAAGCCTGCCCTTTGAACCCTCAGCTTCTACGAATCCAAGACGGTACAATGAACGTAAACGCAAGATGCTGCGGACCGCTGGAAATCGGAAACAGAAACAGAAAATGCTGGAAAAAACCCAGCAGGTCTGACAGCGTCTGCGGAGAGAGAGAGAGACACAGGGTTGGCGTTTTCGAGTCTGTGTGGGCCCCTTCCTCGGGGCTACGTCAATGCTGCGAAGCCACGGGCATCCCAATGAATGCAATGGTGCTACGTTAACTACGATGCCCAGGGCAATGTGTGCCTTGGAAAATTGGCTTTGCCCATCGCTCTGTGGTCCCACCTCAACCCCAAACGCATCGTGAAACAACCACCCCCACCCCGGGGCAGAGAGAATCACACAGCTGCAAATCGGGCGCAGAACCTCTGCCAAAGGCGTCCGTCACTGCTCTGTGCCTGGAAGGGGCTCCTTCCCCCATCCCGCCACCCGGAATATAAAAGGCAGATCCCACTTTCTCTCCCCACCCATCCCTGCGCGCGCCACCATTCCTAACCGGGCGTTTCCCCCTCCTCCCACCCACAACAGTGCGTTTCAGTTCACGCCCAGGGTGGTGAAACCCACTCCTCCTTAAAGGGTCAAGGTACTTGCGATGGCTTCCCCGCTCCCCTCACAAGGGCCTGGTCAGCCTTGAACGCAAGGCCTCCCCCCACCTTCCCCAGTGTCCCCAGTCGATGGTCAAGTGGGCGGGCAACAGAAAGGTTGCTTCCCCCACCACCCCCCCCCCAACCCCAGACACACACCCACACATACACACACACCCACACACACACCCACAGCCGCCATCGTCCTCAGCCATCATTGACAACGGGCTGACCCAGGTTCTCCCGCAGGTAGACCGACTGGATCTCCTTGCTCTTGAGGCAGAAGTCGCAGGCCCACACCGCCGAGGTCTCCGTGGTCAGCAGGCCGTAGGCCGTCTCCGTCATCCCCGTGCACTCGCGGTGGAACCACTTCTGGCAGGAGGCCTCGCACAAGATGGCGTCCTGGTCGTCGTTCACCTCGTTGAGGCAGAAGCCGCAGGGGTAGACGGGGTCGGAGGACGGCCGGTGCCCGGCGCCGGGCGCGCTCTTGCCGCCGCCGGCCGGGAAGCTGTTGCCGTCCGGGGCGCTGTTGCTCGGGCCGCCCGGGGTTTGGTTGAAGCCGGCCTGGTTGCCGTTGACGGCGGCCGGCGAGCCGGAATGTTCGCTGCCCGGGTTGAAGGCGTTGCCGGGGCGGTGAAAGTTCTTGGCGCCGTCCTCCGCCTGGGGGAAGCTCCTCTCCGGGCTGGGGAACGAGGCGGCACTCGGTGGCAGGCTGGCTTGGCTGGCGCCTTTGGCAAAGCTCTGGCTGGGTCGGGGCCCCGGGCTGGGGTTGAAGGGGCCCGGCAGCTGGACGAATTTGGGCCCCATGGGGGCTCCGGCCGCCGGGCTCATCCCCGGCCCGGCCATCATGTCGCCCCCCCGGGGGGGCTGGCCCATGTTCGGAGGCATCATGGAGTTGAAGTTGGCACCAGGAGGGGCGCCGGGGGCCCCCGGGTGAAGGGGCTGCCCGGGGGGCGGGCTGAAAGTCTGGCTGATCCCTTGGCCGAAGGGCGGGCTCCCAAAGTTCATGCCGCCGGGCTGCCCGAAATTCGGGTTCTGGGGCACGCCGAAGGCCGCGCCCAGTTGGTTCGGGGGGAAGTGGTGTGGCGCTTGGCGCCTCATGGGCTGAGGTCCAGGGTTGAAGGCGGGGTGCAGGTGGGGCGGCATGGCCGACTGCGCCCGGTAGGCTCCATAAGCAGCCGGGTTGCTAAAGAACGGAGCGGACGGGGCTGCCCCTTTCGGGGGGGTGAAGTCGTCGTCGAAGGGGTTCGAGGCCACCAGGTGGTCAACCATTGGCGTGGGCGGCGGGGCGAACTCGGAGAGGTGTGAAAACTGAGCGGCCTGCGGGGAGAGAAAAAAGGCACAAAGAAAAGCGGGTTAGACGACGGGCGCTGGCGTACGCTGGTTACAAACGCAAGGGGACCTGATGAGTCCGAGGTTCAGAGCTTTGACAGTGTGTCGCTTTTTTTTCAATCGAGCAATGCATTAGTCACAATTCGTAGTGTTAGAAAGTTCTGCCCTTACGATGCAAGTAATCGGTTTGTAACGTCAAGAGTAACGGAATCTCCTGGCGGGAGGGTCGGTAACCAGAGGGGGACACAGATCGAAGAGAATCGGGGAAAGAACCAGAGGGGTAGATGAGGAGAATTTGTTTTTATTTACACAGCGAGTGGTTGTGATCTGGAAGGCGCTGCCTGAAAGGGCAGTGGAAGCAGATTCAATAGGAACTTTCAAAAGGGGGAATCGGATAAATACTTGAAGAGGGAAAATTTGCAGGGATGTGGGGGAAAGGGGGAGTGGGATGAGCTGTTTCAAAGAGGCAGCACAAGCACGATGGGCTGAATGGTCTCACGCTGCTCTGTGATTCCGTTTCTCAGACTCACAAATGATTCTTCGTTCATGGGATAAAGGAAACGCAAGTCATACTGCTCTGTGAAGAGGGAAAGTGCAGGGAAAGACGGGAGGGCAGAGGGGGTAAGGAGGGGGAAGAATGGTGTGGAGAGAGAGGGGGTAGTGTGAGAGGGCTGGAGGCAGAGAAGGGAGTGTGAGAGAGCTGGAGGCAGAAGAGAGGGAGTGTAAGAGGGCTGGAGGCAGAGAGAGGGAGTGAGAGAGGGCTGGAGGCAGAGAGAGGGAGTGTGAGAGAGCTGGAGGCAGAGAGAGGGAGTGTGAGAGGGCTGGAGGCAGAGAGAGGGAGTGTGAGAGGGCTGGAGGCAGAGAGAGGGAGTGTGAGAGGACTGGAGGCAGAGAGAGGGAGTGTGAGAGGGTCTGGAGGCAGAGAGGGGGATTGTGAGAGAGCTGGAGGCAGAGAGGGGGATTGTGAGAGAGCTGGAGGCAGAGAGAGGGAGCGTGAGAGAGCTGGAGGCAGAGAGGGGGAGTGTGAGAGAGCTGGAGGCAGAGAGGGGGAGTGTGAGAGGGCTGGAGGCAGAGAGGGGGATTGTGAGAGGGCTGGAGGCAGAGAGGAGAGTGTGAGAGAGCTGGAGGCAGAGAGGGGGAGTGTAAGAGGGCTAGAGGCAGAGAGGGGGAGCGTGAGAGAGCTGGAGGCAGAGAGGGGGAGTGTGAGAGGGCTGGAGGCAGAGAGGGGGAGTGAGAGAGAGCTGGAGACAGAGAGAGGATTGGAAGTGCCTATTTACTTTAGTAGAGAGGCCAGTGACGCGGAGACATTGATTTAAAGTGATTGGTAGAAAGGTTAGAGGGGAGATGAGGATAACAGGAGAGTTGTGGGGGTCTGGAACTCATGGCCTGAAAGGGTAGTAGAGGCAGAAACCCTCAACTCAATTAAACGCTGTCTGGATATACACTCCAAGTACCATAACCTGCAGGGCTACAGACCAAATGCTGGAAAGTGGGATTAGGCTGGGGTGGCTCGATATTTAGCACAGCGCAGACACGATGGGCCAAATGGCACCTTTCTGTGCTGTAAACTTTCTATGTAGAGGAGATTCACCAGGATGTTGCCTGGGATGAAACATTTAAGTTATGAAGAGAGGTTGGATAGACTTGGGTTGTTTTCGTTGGAGCAGAGAAGACTGAGGGGCGACCTGATCGAGGTGTACAAGATTATGAGGGGCAGGGACAGGGTGGATAGGGAGCAGCTGTTCCCCTTAGTTGAAGGGTCAGTCACGAGGGGACATAAGTTCAAGGTGAGGGGCAGGAGGTTTAGGGGAGTTGGGAGGAAAAGGTTTCTTACCCAGAGGGTGGTGAGGGTCTGGAATGCGCTGCCTGGGAGGGTGGTGGAGGCGGGTTAGCCTCACATCCTTTAAAAAGTACCTGGATGAGCACTTGGCACCTCATAACATTCAAGGCTATGGGCCAAGTGCTGGTGGTAAATGGGATTAGGTAGGTAGGTCAGGTGTTTCTCACGTGTCGGTGCAGACTCGATGGGCCGAAGGGCCTCTTCTGCACTGAGAGATTCTGTGATTCTACGATATGAGTTAACCAACCCAAAGAAGTGGGGAGTTCAAACCCTAGCCTGGGACTCCAGCCCCATGACGGGCTGACTGAGTCATAACCCCATCTGGACAACTATGGGTTTGGTGGTGGGGTGGGGTGGTGGGGCAGGGGTGGAATGGGTAATTAATGCCAGCCTTGCCAGTGTTACCCGCAGAAGAAATGTGAAAGCCGACATGCCCGCTGCGCTTACAGTGGTTGGAGCGTCGTGTGTAGTGCTAGAGATGCTGCCATTTTGTGTGACACACCCAACATACATCTCAAGGCAGCCCAACTTTTGGCTGTGGTCGATGGTCTGAGCATCAGGAGTTACGGCGAGTTTCACTCAACGTGCCCAAGTGAAAGGGCAAGGCGATTTCTGCACAAAGTGCAAAGGCGAGGGGAGGGGGGCAAGGTTCAAAGGGTAACTTTGGAGGAAGCAGTTACTGAGCCAGAGGTTTAAGAGCCAGGGGGGCGGCAGAGGTTACGATGTGATCCATCGCAAAGGGTTTCGAGGGCAGGCAACCTGCGATACAGTCACATTACCCCACACAACGGCCCGGCCCATTTCTCCTCTCCCACGGCTTCGGAGCACCCATGCTCGTCTCACAGGGCTGAACTCCAGCGATTGCGCTAATGGGCACACACTAACTCTGACACTTGGGCAACAGGTCACCACGGACAGGCATCAGAGTTGGCTTGATGGCGTCCCTGTGGAGGACATTTTACCTTAAAGGCGCTACTTAAATGCAAAACGAGGGCTCCGAGGTAGAGACCCTGTTAATGCACAAGAACAGGAGAAGGCTGAACCTATAACACAACGTGAGGTATAAAACTGAACGGTTATAACAATCAGGAGAGGGTGAACAGATTCTCTCTAAAGAGAAGGCTCTGGGGGGGGTGGGGGTGACCTGATAGAGACCCTTAAAATTCTGAAAGGGTTTCGATTGACGTAGAGACGTTTCCACTTGTTGGGGGGGGGGGGGGGGGGGGGGGAGGAGACCTGAACTAGAGGGGGGGCGCCATCAATATAAGACGGTCACTAATAAATCCGATGAGGAATTCAGGAGAATCCCTAATTTCCCTTGAGGCACTGACGGGGTGAGGTGAAGTAGGGAGTGGAAGATATAGAAATATCGGCGCGAGTCTGGTAGAGTTATATTTGCTCGGAATGGGATGCGGTGGTACCTGTGCACTGGACTTCCGTTTCTTCTTCTCTGGGCTCTTCAGCTGTGTCCCAGCGCCGTTAGCACCTAACCAAATCAAACAGAAATCAGCACTCTTCACACACAAGCAACCGTCACAGAGAAGCTGCCACACGCGCGTCTAAGCCCCACGACCGAGACCTGCGGGTCTACAACAGGAAGCTCCCTGGTCGGACCATAAACCGGTGGTCGTCATCGAAACCAGACAAGGTTCGCAATGAATCAGAGAACGCTGCAGTGGTAAGACCAGGTGCTCTCCCTATAAGGGAGATCCATAGGGATCATGCTGATCT
>NW_027597935.1:0-15000 GCF_964194155.1 Cetorhinus maximus
AATAATATTATCCTGTGTAACAATCCCATATATAAAATAACACAGCCCTGTATAACTGTCCCATATATAAAATAACACAGCCCTGTGTAACATTCCCATATATAAAATAACACAGCCCTGTATAACTGTCCCATATATAAAATAACACAGCCCTGTATAACTGTCCCATATATAAAATAACACTGCCCTGTATAACTGTCCCATATATAAAATAACACAGCCCTGTATAACTGTCCCATATATAAAATAACACAGCCCTGTATAACTGTCCCATATATAAAATAACACAGCCCTGTATAACTGTCCCATATATAAAATAACACAGCCCTGTATAACTGTCCCATATATAAAATAACACAGCCCTGTATAACTGTCCCATATATAAAATAACACTGCCCTGTATAACTGTCCCATATATAAAATAACACAGCCCTGTATAACTGTCCCATATATAAAATAACATTGCCCTGTATAACTGTCCCATATATAAAATAACACAGCCCTGTATAACTGTTCCATATATAAAATAACACAGCCCTGTATAACTGTCCCATATATAAAATAACACAGCCCTGTATAACTGTCCCATATATAAAATAACACAGCCCTGTATAACTGTCCCATATATAAAATAACACTGCCCTGTGTAACAGTCTGATATATAAAATAACACTGCCCTGTATAACTGTCCCATATATAAAATAACACAGCCCTGTATAACTGTCCCATATATAAAATAACACAGCCCTGTATAACTGTCCCATATATAAAATAACACTGCCCTGTATAACTGTCCCATATATAAAATAACACAGCCCTGTATAACTGTCCCATATATAAAATAACACAGCCCTGTATAACTGTCCCATATATAAAATAACACAGCCCTGTATAACTGTCCCATATATAAAATAACACAGCCCTGTATAACTGTCCCATATATAAAATAACACAGCCCTGTATAACTGTCCCATATATAAAATAACACTGCCCTGTATAACTGTCCCATATATAAAATAACACAGCCCTGTATAACTGTCCCATATATAAAATAACACTGCCCTGTGTAACAGTCCCATATATAAAATAACACAGCCCTGTATAACTGTCCCATATATAAAATAACACAGCCCTGTATAACTGTCCCATATATAAAATAACACAGCCCTGTATAACTGTCCCATATATAAAATAACATTGCCCTGTATAACTGTCCCATATATAAAATAACACAGCCCTGTATAACTGTCCCATATATAAAATAACACAGCCCTGTGTAACAGTCCGATATATAAAATAACACTATCCTGTGTAACAGTCCGATATATAAAATAACACTGCCCTGTGTAACAGTCCCATTTATAAAATAATATTATCCTGTGTAACAATCCCATATATAAAATAACACAGCCCTGTATAACTGTCCCATATATAAAATAACACTGCCCTGTATAACTGTCCCATATATAAAATAACACAGCCCTGTGTAACAGTCCCATATATAAAATAACACAGCCTTGTATAACTGTCCCATATATAAAATAACACTGCCCTGTGTAACAGTCTGATATATAAAATAACACTGCCCTGTATAACTGTCCCATATATAAAATAACACAGCCCTGTATAACTGTCCCATATATAAAATAACACAGCCCTGTATAACTGTCCCATATATAAAATAACACAGCCCTGTATAACTGTCCCATATATAAAATAACACAGCCCTGTATAACTGTCCCATATATAAAATAACACTGCCCTGTATAACTGTCCCATATATAAAATAACACAGCCCTGTATAACTGTCCCATATATAAAATAACACAGCCCTGTATAACTGTCCCATATATAAAATAACACAGCCCTGTATAACTGTCCCATATATAAAATAACACTGCCCTGTATAACTGTCCCATATATAAAATAACACAGCCCTGTATAACTGTCCCATATATAAAATAACACTGCCCTGTATAACTGTCCCATATATAAAATAACACAGCCCTGTATAACTGTCCCATATATAAAATAACACAGCCCTGTATAACTGTCCCATATATAAAATAACACAGCCCTGTATAACTGTCCCATATATAAAATAACATTGCCCTGTATAACTGTCCCATATATAAAATAACACAGCCCTGTATAACTGTCCCATATATAAAATAACACTGCCCTGTGTAACAGTCCGATATATAAAATAACACTATCCTGTGTAACAGTCCGATATATAAAATAACACTGCCCTGTGTAACAGTCCCATTTATAAAATAATATTATCCTGTGTAACAATCCCATATATAAAATAACACAGCCCTGTATAACTGTCCCATATATAAAATAACACTGCCCTGTATAACTGTCCCATATATAAAATAACACAGCCTTGTATAACTGTCCCATATATAAAATAACACTGCCCTGTGTAACAGTCCCATATATAAAATAACACAGCCTTGTATAACTGTCCCATATATAAAATAACACAGCCCTGTATAACTGTCCCATATATAAAATAACACAGCCCTGTATAACTGTCCCATATATAAAATAACATTATCCAATGTAACAGGCCAGTAAATAAAATAATACTATCCTGTAAAACAGTCCCGTAGAGAAAATAACATTAACCTGTCTAACAGTCCCGTATATAAATAACCATCTTCTGTGTAACTGTGTATAACCCTGTGCATAATTGGGATTAATGTTTCATTGTATATTAAACAGCATTTTCTATCTAACAGCCTTTAACATTTCTGTTTTCTTAAATTACACTTTACTCTGTGAATGGGTATCACATTTCTGTGCACATTAGAGAGCAATTTCCTGTCTAACTGCGCGTAACATATCAATGCATAATAAGTCCTGGAACTCCCTCCCTAGCAGCACTGTGGGTTTACCTACCCCATAGGGATTGCAGCGGCTCAAGAAGACAACTCACCCCCACCTTCACAAGTGGCAATTAGAGATGGGCAATAAATGCTGGGCCCGGCCAGCGAAACCCACATCCCCATGAAAGAATAAATAAAAGAAAAAATATTTTCCCAAGTAATTGGGTGTAACAGTGCAATGTATATTAAATGACATACCATAAGCTGTATAATGCTATATTCAACAAACCTATAATTTATCCAATGCTCTTGCATTTTAGTTGAGTGCTATCACACATATCACTGAGTTAGAACTCCATAGGTTCAAGACCCTCTGCAGAGAGCTGAGCGCAACATCCCACCTGACACCCCAGTGTAGCACTGAAGAAACGGCTGTTTGGAAATGTTGGAGAATCAGTACTGAGGGAGCGCTGCACTATCGGAGGGTCAGTACTGAGGGAGTGCTGCACTATCGGAGGGTCAGTACTGAGGGAGTGCTGCACTATCGGAGGGTTAGTACTGAGGGAGCGCTGCACTGTCGGAGGGTCAGTACTGAGGGAGCGCTGCACTGTCGGAGGGTCAGTACTGAGGGAGCGCTGCACTGTCGGAGGGTCAGTACTGAGGGAGTGCTGCACTGTCGGAGGGTCAGTACTGAGGGAGCGCCGCACTGTCAGAGGGTCAGTACTGAGGGAGTGCCACACTGTCGGTCCCTACAGAATGCTGACAGGGAAGCGGGTGAGGAGAAGATGTGTTTGGTGGTGGCATCATGCTGGAGTTGGCAGAAATGATGGACGATGATCCTTTGAATGTGGAGGCTGGTGGGGTGAAAAGTGAGGACAAGGATAACTCTATCATGGCTCTGGGAGGGAGGGGAAGGGGTGAGAGCAGAGGCACTGTCGGAGGGTCAGTACTGAGGGAGTGCTGCACTGTCGGAGGGTCAGTACTGAGGGAGCGCCGCACTGTCGGAGGGTCAGTACTGAGGGAGCGCCGCACTGTTGGAGGGTCAGTACTGAGGGAGCGCCGCACTCTCGGAGGGTCAGTACTGAGGGAGCGCCGCACCGTCGGAGGGTCAGTACTGAGGGAGCGCCGCACTGTCGGAGGGTCAGTACTGAGGGAGCGCCGCACTGTCGGAGGGTCAGTACTGAGGGAGTGCTGCACTGTCGGAGGGTCAGTGCTGAGAGAAGACATGTCTTCCTTCTTCCTTAACCAGGGTTTCCCTGCCACTGTGGTTGACAGGGCCCTCAACCATGTCCAACCCATCTCCCGCGTCTCGGCCCTCACCCCTTCCCTTCCCTCCCAGAGCCATGATAGGGTTATCCTTGTCCTCACTTTTCACCCCACCAGCCTCCACATTCAAAGGATCATCCTCCGCCATTTCTGCCAACTCCAGCATGATGCCACCACCAAACACATCTTCTCCTCACCCCCTTCCCTGTCAGCATTCTGTAGGGACCGTTCCCTCCGGGACACTCTAGTCCACTCCTCCATTTACCCCAACACCTCATCCCCTTCCCACGGCACCTTCCCATGCGACCGCAGAAGGTGCAACACCTGCCCCTTTACCTCCTCCCTCTTCACCATCCAAGGGCCCAAACACTCCTTTCAGGTGAAGCAGCTCTTCATTTGTACCTCCTTCAATTTAGTCTACTGCATTCGTTGCTCCCAATGCGGTTTCCTCTACATTGGGGAGACCAAACGCAGACTTGGTGACTGCTTTGCGAAACACCTTCAGTCTGTCCGCAAGCATGACCCAAACCTCCCTGTCTCTTGCCATTTCAACACTCCACCCTGCTCTCATGCCCACATGTCCGTCCTTGGTCTGCTGCACTGTTCCAGTGAAGCTCAACGCAAACTGGAGGAACAGCACCTCATCTTCCGACTAGGCACTTTACAGCCTTCCGGACTTAACATTGAGTTCAACAGCTTCAGACCAAGAACTCTCTCCTCTATCTTCACCCCTTTTTTAATCCCCTTTCTTCCACATTCATTTTTATTTTTTATCCACTTATTTTTATTTTTATTCATTTATCTATGGTTTTATCCCCTTTTTATCCCCCCTTCTATCCCATTTTCTATCCAATTTTCCCCCCACTACCGCCCCCTCTCCCCACCCCATCCCCACAGGGCCATCTGTCATTTGTTCCATGTTGTTCTTTCACACAATGTTACCCTTGTTCTGCTATAATCACATTCTGCTTTCTTACCTTTATACCACTATCAGCACCTTTTTTAGCACTAACCATTAACACTCCCTTTGTCCTTTAGTCCATGACATCTTTGTCAATTCCTCCTTTGTCCCTACCTATCACTGGCCTTCAATCCAGCTCCACCTGCCCCACCCCCCTTTAAACAGTATAAATTTCATCATGTTTCCACTTCTCTTCAGCTCTGAAGACGGGTCATGTGGACTCGAAACGTTAACTCTGTTTCTCTCACCACAGATGCTGCCAGACCTGCTGAGTTTTTCCAGCACTTTCTGTTTCTATTTCAGATTTCCAGTATCCGCAGTATTTTGCTTTTATCAGGAGCAGGAGCCCTGGCTGATTTCCCCTCTCCCTCTATCCCAGGGGTCACTGGACAGTGATCAGGAGCAGGAACCCTGGCTGATTTCCCCTCTCTCTCTATCCCAGGGGTCACTGGACAATGATCAGGAGCAGGAACCCTGGCTGATTTCCCCTCTCCCTCTATCCCAGGGGTCACTGGACAGTGATCAGGAGCAGGAACCCTGGCTGATTTCCCCTCTCCCTCTATCCCAGGGGTCACTGGATAGTGATCAGGAGCAGGAACCTTGGCTGATTTCCCCTCTCTCTAACCCAGGGCTCACTGGACAGTGATCAGGAGCAGGAACCCTGGCTGATTTCCCCTCTCTCTAACCCAGGGATCACTGGACGGTGATCAGGAGCAGGAACCCTGGCTGATTTCCCCTCTCTCTCTCTCTCTAACCCAGGGGTTGCTGGACAGTGATCAGGAGCAGGAACCCTGGCTGATTTCCCCTCTCCCTCTCTCTCTCTAACCCAGAGATCACTGGACAGTGATCAGGAGCAGGAACCCTGGCTGATTTCCCCTCTCTCTCTAACCCAGGGATCACTGGACAGTGATCAGGAACAGGAACCCTGGCTGATTTCCCCTCTTGCTCTAACCCAGGGGTCACTGGACAGTGATCAGGAGCAGGAACCCTGGCTGATTTCCCCTCTCCCTCTCTCTCTCTAACCCAGAGATCACTGGACAGTGATCAGGAGCAGGAACCCTGGCTGATTTCCCCTCTCTCTCTAACCCAGGGATCACTGGACAGTGATCAGGAACAGGAACCCTGGCTGATTTCCCCTCTTGCTCTAACCCAGGGGTCACTGGACAGTGATCAGGACCAGGAACCCTGGCTGATTTCCCCTCTCTCTCTAACCTGGGGATCACTGGACAGTGATCAGGAGCAGGAACCCTGGCTGATTTCCCCTCTCTCTCTAACCCAGGGCTCACGGGACAGTGATCGGGAGCAGGAACCCTGGCTGATTTCCCCTCTCTCTCTAACCCAGGTCTCACTGGACAGTGATCAGGAACAGGAACCCTGGCTGATTTCCCCTCTCTCTCTAACCCGGGGATCACTGGACAGTGATCAGGACCAGGAACCCAGGCTGATTTCCCCCCTCTCTCTAACCCAGGGATCACTGGACAGTGATCAGGAGCAGGAACCCTGCCTGATTTCCCCCTCTCTCTAACCCAGAGATCACTGGACAGTGATCAGGAGCTGTGATCTTGGCTGATTTCCCCCTCTCTCTAACCCAGAGATCACTGGACAGTGATCAGGAGCTGTGATCTTGGCTGAGGGATAAATTTTGGCTCTAGGTTGAAGAATTTCATTTTGACTAATCTCTCCTCATTATATTAAAGGAACACACTGCCATTCTAGTTTGCAACAGAATGCATTGTGCCTAACACAGTAGCACATTGTCCTTCGGAAGCAGCATTGGGTGACTTACTGTGAGCCAACGTGACCACCACAAAGTGTCAGAGATATATAAAAAGTCAGTCAGTTCCTCTGAAGCTCTTACCGGCCTCTTTGTGTGTGGCTGGGTCGAATCTGTTCACTGGCCTGGGAATACCCAGCAAAGTTTTCAAAGAGTCTCCCGGCTTTGGACCAATGGGCCCGATGCTGACTACAACAACAACAACTTATGTTCGTATAGCCAGCTTACGGGCACCCGAAGGCACGGCCACCAAAGATGGGGCAATTAAAACTGGGCTTGCACAGGAGGCCAGGATTAAAGGGGCACAGATACCTCTCAAAAGCCCGAGAAATAGGAGGAGGAGGAGACCACTCGGCCCATCGAGCCTGCTCTGCCATTCAATACAATCGTGGCTGATCTTGGGCTTCAACTCCATTTCCCCCAATTTACTCAGCCTCTCGTTACAGGACAATCCCCTTCATCCCAGGGACCAATTGAATGAACCTTCTCTGTGCCGCCTCCCAATGCAAGTATATCCTTTCTTAAATGTGGAGGCCAAAACTGCACACAATATTTCAGATGTGGTCTCACCAAAACCCTACACAATTGTAGCAATGTCCAAGGAGGCTGGAGGGGATTAAAGAGATCATGGGGGGTTGGGGCGAGGTCTTCGAGGGATTTGAAAACAGGGTTGGGAATTTTGCAATCAAGGCATTGCTTGACCAGGGGCCAGTGTAGGTCAGCGAGCACATGGGGTCAAAGGGGAAGGGGGCTCGGTGTGAGTTAAGACACGGGGTGGAGGGGGGGCCTTCAGAGTTTTGAATAACCTCAAGTTTCCGGAGGGTGGGATGTGGGAGAGTGTTGGAATAGTCGCGTCTGGAGGAAGCAAAGGCACGAGTGAGGAGTTCAGCAGCAGAAGAGCTCAGAGGGGGCAAAGAGACAAGCCAGTTAAACACAGGCCTAACATGTTGTGCATTGTGCGTTAACTCATTGCTCTCTGTCTCTGTCCCAGTCGCTCCCTTACTTCTGTCACCTATCCTCCCTCTCCTTTCTCTCTCTCTCTCTCCTCTCCCCCTGTCTTCCGATGGGAAGGGTAGCACAGTAGCTGGTTACTGGACTCACAATCCACAAGCCTAAACTAATGGTCCATGAGTTCTCGCTGTGGGAGCCTGAGAATTCAAAATAAGTTGCAAAGAAACCTGGAATAAAAGCCTAGCCTCACTGATTGTTGTAAAAACCCCATCTGGTTCACTAACATCCTTCAGGGAGAGAAATCTGCCGTCCTTACCTGGTCTGGCCTACATGTGACTCCAGACCTGACTTGTAACTGCCCTCTGAAATGGCCTACTTTTTAATCTCTTCTTTCACGGGATGTGGGCTTCGTTGGGCTGGGCCCAGCATTTATTGCCCATCCCTAATTGCCCCCTTGAGAAGGTGGTGGGTGAGCTGCCTTCTTGAGCCGCTGCAGTCCCTGTGGTGTAGGTACATCCACAGCGCTGTTAGGGAGGGAGTTCCAGGATTTTGACCCAGCGACATTGAAGGAACGGCCGATATATTTCCAAGACAGGATGGTGAGTGGTTTGGAGGGGAACTTCCAGGTGGTGGTGTTCCCATGTGTCTGCTGCCCTTGTCCTTCTAGATGGTAGGGGTCGTGGGTTTGGAAGGTGCTGGCTAAGGAGCCTTGGTGAGTTGCTGCAGTGCATCTTGTAGATGGTACACACACTGCTGCTACTGTGCGTCGGTGGTGGAGGGAGTGAATGTTGAAGGTGGTGGATGGGGAGCCAATCAAGAAGGAACATAAGAGTCTCCCAATAACAACATCCTGGGGGTTGCCATTGAACAGAAACTGAACTGGACCAGCCATATAAATACTGTGGCTACAAGAGCAGGTCAGAGGCTGGGAATCCTGCAGAGAATAACTCACCTCCTGACTCCCCAAAGCCTGTCCATTATCTACAAGGCACAAGCCAGGAGTGTGATGGAATACTCTCCACTTGCCTGGATGAGTGCAGCTCCCACAACACTCAAGAAGCTCGACACCATCCAGGACAAAGCAGCCCCACTTGATCGGCACCACATCCACAAACATTCACTCCCTCCACCACCGACGCACAGTAGCAGCAGTGTGTGTACCATCTACAAGATGCACTGCAGGAATTCACAAAGGCTCCTTAGACAGCACCTTCCAAACCCACCACCTCTACCACCTAGAAGGACAAGGGCAGCAGACACATGGGAACACCACCACCTGGAAGTTCCCCTCCGAGCCACTCACCATCCTGACTTGGAAATATATTGCGTGTTCCTTCACTGTCGCTGGGTCAAAATCCTGGAACTCCCTCCCTAACAGCGCTGTGGGTGTACCTACACCACAGGGACTGCAGCGGCTCAAGAAGGCAGCTCACCACCACCTTCTCAAGGGGCAATTAGGGATGGGCATTAAATGCTGCCTTAGCCAGTGACGCCCACACCCCATGAACGAAAAAAAAATTGTCAGAAAGAACGAAGAGAGGGATAGACAGAAGGAAAGATGGTGGGGAGTGGGAGTGGGGGTTGTGGTGGGAAACAGAGGGAACAAGTAAGAGAGAGGGGAGGCGGGGATGGAGACAGAAGTATCGAGGATGTTAAGTGGAAGGAGTAACAGATTGAGAGGATAAATAAAGATGGAGAGACAAATGGACAAGGGTGATACAGTAAGAGAGAGTAAAGTTTCAGGTATGATGTACGACAAGCAGGGCGGTAATCCAGGGGGCAGAGTGATGCCCAGCTGGGGGCTCGTGGTTGTGAGTACCGAGTTCCCGGCTGATTAATGCCAGCCTGGCAGCTGTCCCCCTGCTGCCCTCTGTTGGCAGAACTGAGAGAATCAAGGAAAACACAACCAAAGCATCAGGGGCACAAATAGAGGGAAACTCACCCAACAGTGCACTGGCCGTGGAACATGGGAGGGTAACATCTAAGGGAGAGAGGAAAGGTGTTAGCGTCTTAGATATCCCGAGGGACATCGCAAACCTCCAGCGTACATCTTTCGAGTCACTGTCTTAAGTCAGGAAAACGGGGCAGTTAATTTGCACACAGCAAGATCCCACGGAGAGCAAATATCTTTAACCGTTGGCCGCAGGACGCCACAGGAGCCTTTGCATCCACCTGAGAGGGCAGCCAGCGCCTTGGCTCACTGAGACGGCTCTTCAGGCAGTGCAGCACTCCCTCGGTACCGCCACCCCGGGCAAAGTGCCCCAGGTTCAATCTCTAGGGGCAGATCTTCAGCTATACGACCCAGCTGGGGCAGCACGGCTCTGAGGCTGAGGGAAGGAAAGCCATCTCATCATGCAGTGCCACTGATACAAGGAGAGCATGTGTCCAGAGAGGGTGGCTCCGGCCCTCTGCACTCTGGGGTACAAGTGCAAATCCAGCCATTAATACTGAGATGAAAATACTGGGTGTCATGATCCCACACAACTTCTGCTTCGAGCAGCTTCACCCCAGGGATAACAAGCAGAGCCTGCGACTCCCAACACGGCGCTAATATACACGGAATTAACAACCTCACCCAGAAAGGTTGGTGGGACAGCTGATGTGGCAAGTGGCATTGTCACCTTCGTAAAATAGTGGCTGCCTTCAAAGATTGGGACAGTGTAGAGGGAGCTTTACTCTGTGTCTAACCCCGTGCAGCACCTGTCCTGGGAGTGTTTGATGGGGACAGTGTAGAGGGAGCTTTACTCTGTATCTAACCCCGTGCTGTACCTGTCCTGGGAGTGTTTGATGGGGACAGTGTAGAGGGAGCTTTACTCTGTATCTAACCCCGTGCTGTACCTGCCCTGGGAGTGTTTGATGGGGACGGTGTAGAGGGAGCTTTACTCTGTATCTAACCCCGTGCTGTACCTGTCCTGGGAGTGTTTGATGGGGACGGTGTAGAGGGAGATTTACTCTGTATCTAACCCCATGCTGTACCTGCCCTGGGAGTGTTTGATGGGGACGGTGTAGAGGGAGCTTTACTCTGTATCTAACCCCGTGCTGTACCTGTCCTGGGAGTGTTTGATGGGGACAGTGTAGAGGGAGCTTTACTCTGTGTCTAACCCCGTGCTGTACCTGTCCTGGGAGTGTTTGATGGGGACAGTGTAGAGGGAGCTTTACTCTGTATCTAACCCCGTGCTGTACCTGTCCTGGGAGTGTTTGATGGGGACAGTGTAGAGGGAGCTTTACTCTGTATCTAACCCCGTGCTGTACCTGTCCTGGGAGTGTTTGATGGGGACAGTGTAGAGGGAGCTTTACTCTGTATCTAACCCCGTGCTGTACCTGCCCTGGGAGTGTTTGATGGGGACGGTGTAAAGGGAGCTTTACTCTGTATCTAACCCCGTGCTGTACCTGTCCTGGGAGTGTTTAATGGGGACGGTGTAGAGGGAGCTTTACTCTGTATCTAACTCCGTGCTGTACCTGTCCTGGGAGTGTTTAATGGGGACAGTGTAGAGGGAGCTTTACTCTGTATCTAACCCCGTGCTGTACCTGTCCTGGGAGTGTTTGATGGGGACGGTGTAAAGGGAGCTTTACTCTGTATCTAACCCCATGCTGTACCTGTCCTGGGAGTGTTTAATGGGGACAGTGTAGAGGGAGCTTTACTCTGTATCTAACCCCGTGCCGTACCTGCCCTGGGAGTGTTTGATAATGAAATTGCTGACCAACATGCCTGTAAAACAATAAATGACCCCCCAGAAGAATTCGAAGTTTAAAGCTGGGAGGACAAGCTGAGAAATCGGCCTCTGGTTGCAGCCTGCAGTCTGTACAGTGGCTGGGTTACTGTAACTGTGCTAATACCAAATACCCGGCACAGGAGCCTTATCATTCATACTGACAGCAGTTCCCCAACACAACCGAAGCGTGGGCAGGCTGCATTAATACATTAGCAGAAGAGATTTTTAATAAAAAATTATATTTCCTCTTTGTCAGGTTTTAAAAATGTGCCATCTATAATTCATGCAATTCACAACACAGCTCAAATCCACAGGGGTTGTGTGTTTAATCAGCCATGTGTAACTCTCTGAGTGCAGGTCCCTAATTTATCAGGGATTCCCCCATCACTCCCACTGCATTCAGACGCTGTGTTCGATTTCCTGTCATGAGCTCCTCTTCATCTTGGATCAGTCCTAATCAACAGGGTCATAAATCCCCAGTACAAAGCCTTTGAATAGCAGCCGTGTGATTAACCTCCTGGTGGAAGTTGGCGAGAGGGGATTTTTTTTTTTGACACACAGGGAGTTGTTGTGATCTGGAAGGCGCTGCCTGAAAGGGCGGTGGAAGCAGATTCAATAGGAACTTTCCAAAACGGTGGGGAGGAAATCGGATAAATACCGGAAGGGGGAAAAATTTGCAGGGCTCTGGGACGAACAGGATATCTCTTTCAAAGGGCCGGCACAGCACGATGGGCTGAATGGCCTCCCTCAGTGCGGGATCATCGGGCGGGACTTTCCTGCCCCACCAGCGATGGGCACTGCCACGGGTGGGACGGCAAAATCAAGAGGCTCTAGATCTTTCTGCCGCTCTCCGAGTTTTCCTGTCCTGCCCACGACAGCGCCTGCTGCTGGCTGGACCGGGCAGTCCCGGCCACTGTGTTATTCCTTCCTGCCCTAATGCCCTTTGCCCCGCCCTCGCTGCCCACCTGCTTTGCCCTTGCGTTCAAGTCCTTACCCGTTTTGAAACAATATCATCGACCCGGGTAGGTTTGGAACTCACTGCCCAGAGGCTAAAGCTGGGGCCTGAGGTCAAACGTCCATTTATACGAGCGGCCGTAGCCGCTGGAAACAAAGGAGGGGGGCTGAAATCCGGCCTGTTTCTCCAATCTGATTGGCCGCTGGATGGTCATGATTGAGCTCGGCCGGTCAGTGCAGCCACCAATCCGATGGGCTGAATGGCCATTCTTGCTGCATTCTCACACATTGAATGCTTTGCTGAGGGGCTGAATGGAGAAGCCTCACAGCCACAAAAGTTGTTCTGGGAGACTCCTGACCCAATCAGGTTCTTTCCCAATTCCTTTCACCTTCAGTCCGGCTTCCTCCCACAGTTTGGTTAAGCCTGTCAGTCTTGTTGGTCCATGAGCTAGATTCATCCCGACTTTAAGCTGCCACCAGTTATCATCACTTCAGCAACTCGTACTGTCCTGTTGTTAAGCAGAATATAACAGCTAAAAACCTGCAATTATATATCAACTTCCGCTGCCTCAGGGTATCTGATGAAATCTTCTGCAGCCAGGGAGAGTGTGTGCGCACAGTCGACCCAATCGACAGAGTTTCCCATGTACCCTGCTCAGAAAGTCAGGGCCTCAAGCCCTCACTCCGCGGTGCGTGAGCAGGTCATTGAGGTCGACATTCCCAAGGGCAGCACTGTGGGAGTGCAGCACTGTCAGAGGGTCAGTGCTGAGGGAGTGCCGCACTGTCAGAGGGTCAGTACTGAGGGAGCGCAGCACTGTCAGAGGGTCAGTACTGAGGGAGCGCAGCACTGTCAGAGGGTCAGTGCTGAGGGAGTGCCGCACTGTCAGAGGGTCAGTACTGAGGGAGCGCAGCACTGTCAGAGGGTCAGTACTGAGGGAGCGCCGCACTGTCGGAGGGTCAGTACTGAGGGAGCGCAGCACTGTCAGAGGGTCAGTACTGAGGGAGCGCCGCACTGTCAGAGGGTCAGTACTGAGGGAGTGCCGCACTGTCGGAGGGTCAGTACTGAGGGAGCGCCGCACTGTCGGAGGGTCAGTACTGAGGGAGCGCCACACTGTCGTAGGGTCAGTACTGAGGGAGCGCCGCACTGTCGGAGGGTCAGTACTGAGGGAGCGCAGCACTGTCAGAGGGTCAGTACTGAGGGAGCGCCGCACTGTCGGAGGGTCGGTACTGAGGGAGCGCCGCACTGTTGGAGGGTCGGTACTGAGGGAGCGCCGCACTGTGGGAGGGTCAGTACTGAGGGAGTGCCGCACGCTCGGAGTGTGCCCCTTTTGGGTGAACTTAAAAGGCCCCAGGGCTGCTTTTCAGTGGAGGAGCAGGCAGCTGGACCCGGTGTCCTGGGACCAATATTACTCACACACGCTCTCAAACAAGTGAACACATTTCCTGGCCATTTTCTCATTTGCTTTTGTGGGAACTGGTTGTGCAGAAAGTGGCTGCTCTGGGAGCTGAAAAGAGCAAGGGTTACATTTCACAGGCCAATCATTGGCTGGAAACCACTTTGAAATGTCTCAAACACGTCAAACATACATCGTCCGAATGAGCGAACATTCCTTCAGACACGATCAAGTTATAAACGTACCTTTCGACACACATTTCCTGTATATGCATTTCTCTACAATACCCTATATCTAAATGTAAATTTCCGTGTTAATTTTCCACATGTGAATCTAATGCATTTGACCTCCTTCCGATCTGACCCTGCTCTGTGCCTGCACTGCAACAAATAATGGCTCCAACTGCAGCTCAGTCACGGAGATAGGAGTCATTTTATTCCTTGTGTGATACATTCCCAGACACACATTACACAATTAATATTGCAGGCAGACCAGGGGACCAGCAGCTTCAATCAATGTTCCATTCATTACTTGGAAAATATGTTGGAAAACTGAATTAAACCATTAACAGAGCACAAGGCAATTGGGGTTTACACTGTTGGGAACTGTGTGTGACCTCACCAGCTCTTCGCCAGCAGTATGGACTGTCTCAGAGCATGGGCTGAGTTCATGTTAACAGACCGGCCAGCAGCTTGGTAACAGAGGGCTGTCTCAGACCCAATTGTACAAACAAGTGTAGGCCATTCAGCCCTTCATGCGTCTGGTGTACCGGCCCTGGGAGTGTTTGATGGGGACAGTGTTGAGGGAGCTTTACTCTGTATCTAACCCCGTGCTGTACCTGTCCTGGGAGTGTTTGATGGGGACAGTGTAGAGGGAGCTTTACTCTGTATCTAACCCCGTGCTGTACCTGTCCTGGGAGTGTTTGATGGGGACAGTGTAGAGGGAGCTTTACTCTGTATCTAACCCCGTGCTGTACCTGTCCTGAGAGTGTTTGATGGGGACAGTGTAGAGGGAGCTTTACTCTGTATCTAACCTCGTGCTGTACCGGTCCTGGGAGTGCTTGATAGGGACAGTGCAGAGGGAGCTTTACTCTGTATCTAACCCCGTGCTGTACCTGTCCTGGGAGTGTTTGATGGGGACGGTGTAGAGG